>NC_137928.1:0-35000 GCF_963457725.1 Sprattus sprattus
TAACCCTAACCCTAACCCTAACCCTAACCCTAACCCTAACCCTAACCCTAACCCTAACCCTAACCCTAACCCTAACCCTAACCCTAACCCTAACCCTAACCCTAACCCTAACCCTAACCCTAACCCTAACCCTAACCCTAACCCTAACCCTAACCCTAACCCTAACCCTAACCCTAACCCTAACCCTAACCCTAACCCTAACCCTAACCCTAACCCTAACCCTAACCCTAACCCTAACCCTAACCCTAACCCTAACCCTAACCCTAACCCTAACCCTAACCCTAACCCTAACCCTAACCCTAACCCTAACCCTAACCCTAACCCTAACCCTAACCCTAACCCTAACCCTAACCCTAACCCTAACCCTAACCCTAACCCTAACCCTAACCCTAACCCTAACCCTAACCCTAACCCTAACCCTAACCCTAACCCTAACCCTAACCCTAACCCTAACCCTAACCCTAACCCTAACCCTAACCCTAACCCTAACCCTAACCCTAACCCTAACCCTAACCCTAACCCTAACCCTAACCCTAACCCTAACCCTAACCCTAACCCTAACCCTAACCCTAACCCTAACCCTAACCCTAACCCTAACCCTAACCCTAACCCTAACCCTAACCCTAACCCTAACCCTAACCCTAACCCTAACCCTAACCCTAACCCTAACCCTAACCCTAACCCTAACCCTAACCCTAACCCTAACCCTAACCCTAACCCTAACCCTAACCCTAACCCTAACCCTAACCCTAACCCTAACCCTAACCCTAACCCTAACCCTAACCCTAACCCTAACCCTAACCCTAACCCTAACCCTAACCCTAACCCTAACCCTAACCCTAACCCTAACCCTAACCCTAACCCTAACCCTAACCCTAACCCTAACCCTAACCCTAACCCTAACCCTAACCCTAACCCTAACCCTAACCCTAACCCTAACCCTAACCCTAACCCTAACCCTAACCCTAACCCTAACCCTAACCCTAACCCTAACCCTAACCCTAACCCTAACCCTAACCCTAACCCTAACCCTAACCCTAACCCTAACCCTAACCCTAACCCTAACCCTAACCCTAACCCTAACCCTAACCCTAACCCTAACCCTAACCCTAACCCTAACCCTAACCCTAACCCTAACCCTAACCCTAACCCTAACCCTAACCCTAACCCTAACCCTAACCCTAACCCTAACCCTAACCCTAACCCTAACCCTAACCCTAACCCTAACCCTAACCCTAACCCTAACCCTAACCCTAACCCTAACCCTAACCCTAACCCTAACCCTAACCCTAACCCTAACCCTAACCCTAACCCTAACCCTAACCCTAACCCTAACCCTAACCCTAACCCTAACCCTAACCCTAACCCTAACCCTAACCCTAACCCTAACCCTAACCCTAACCCTAACCCTAACCCTAACCCTAACCCTAACCCTAACCCTAACCCTAACCCTAACCCTAACCCTAACCCTAACCCTAACCCTAACCCTAACCCTAACCCTAACCCTAACCCTAACCCTAACCCTAACCCTAACCCTAACCCTAACCCTAACCCTAACCCTAACCCTAACCCTAACCCTAACCCTAACCCTAACCCTAACCCTAACCCTAACCCTAACCCTAACCCTAACCCTAACCCTAACCCTAACCCTAACCCTAACCCTAACCCTAACCCTAACCCTAACCCTAACCCTAACCCTAACCCTAACCCTAACCCTAACCCTAACCCTAACCCTAACCCTAACCCTAACCCTAACCCTAACCCTAACCCTAACCCTAACCCTAACCCTAACCCTAACCCTAACCCTAACCCTAACCCTAACCCTAACCCTAACCCTAACCCTAACCCTAACCCTAACCCTAACCCTAACCCTAACCCTAACCCTAACCCTAACCCTAACCCTAACCCTAACCCTAACCCTAACCCTAACCCTAACCCTAACCCTAACCCTAACCCTAACCCTAACCCTAACCCTAACCCTAACCCTAACCCTAACCCTAACCCTAACCCTAACCCTAACCCTAACCCTAACCCTAACCCTAACCCTAACCCTAACCCTAACCCTAACCCTAACCCTAACCCTAACCCTAACCCTAACCCTAACCCTAACCCTAACCCTAACCCTAACCCTAACCCTAACCCTAACCCTAACCCTAACCCTAACCCTAACCCTAACCCTAACCCTAACCCTAACCCTAACCCTAACCCTAACCCTAACCCTAACCCTAACCCTAACCCTAACCCTAACCCTAACCCTAACCCTAACCCTAACCCTAACCCTAACCCTAACCCTAACCCTAACCCTAACCCTAACCCTAACCCTAACCCTAACCCTAACCCTAACCCTAACCCTAACCCTAACCCTAACCCTAACCCTAACCCTAACCCTAACCCTAACCCTAACCCTAACCCTAACCCTAACCCTAACCCTAACCCTAACCCTAACCCTAACCCTAACCCTAACCCTAACCCTAACCCTAACCCTAACCCTAACCCTAACCCTAACCCTAACCCTAACCCTAACCCTAACCCTAACCCTAACCCTAACCCTAACCCTAACCCTAACCCTAACCCTAACCCTAACCCTAACCCTAACCCTAACCCTAACCCTAACCCTAACCCTAACCCTAACCCTAACCCTAACCCTAACCCTAACCCTAACCCTAACCCTAACCCTAACCCTAACCCTAACCCTAACCCTAACCCTAACCCTAACCCTAACCCTAACCCTAACCCTAACCCTAACCCTAACCCTAACCCTAACCCTAACCCTAACCCTAACCCTAACCCTAACCCTAACCCTAACCCTAACCCTAACCCTAACCCTAACCCTAACCCTAACCCTAACCCTAACCCTAACCCTAACCCTAACCCTAACCCTAACCCTAACCCTAACCCTAACCCTAACCCTAACCCTAACCCTAACCCTAACCCTAACCCTAACCCTAACCCTAACCCTAACCCTAACCCTAACCCTAACCCTAACCCTAACCCTAACCCTAACCCTAACCCTAACCCTAACCCTAACCCTAACCCTAACCCTAACCCTAACCCTAACCCTAACCCTAACCCTAACCCTAACCCTAACCCTAACCCTAACCCTAACCCTAACCCTAACCCTAACCCTAACCCTAACCCTAACCCTAACCCTAACCCTAACCCTAACCCTAACCCTAACCCTAACCCTAACCCTAACCCTAACCCTAACCCTAACCCTAACCCTAACCCTAACCCTAACCCTAACCCTAACCCTAACCCTAACCCTAACCCTAACCCTAACCCTAACCCTAACCCTAACCCTAACCCTAACCCTAACCCTAACCCTAACCCTAACCCTAACCCTAACCCTAACCCTAACCCTAACCCTAACCCTAACCCTAACCCTAACCCTAACCCTAACCCTAACCCTAACCCTAACCCTAACCCTAACCCTAACCCTAACCCTAACCCTAACCCTAACCCTAACCCTAACCCTAACCCTAACCCTAACCCTAACCCTAACCCTAACCCTAACCCTAACCCTAACCCTAACCCTAACCCTAACCCTAACCCTAACCCTAACCCTAACCCTAACCCTAACCCTAACCCTAACCCTAACCCTAACCCTAACCCTAACCCTAACCCTAACCCTAACCCTAACCCTAACCCTAACCCTAACCCTAACCCTAACCCTAACCCTAACCCTAACCCTAACCCTAACCCTAACCCTAACCCTAACCCTAACCCTAACCCTAACCCTAACCCTAACCCTAACCCTAACCCTAACCCTAACCCTAACCCTAACCCTAACCCTAACCCTAACCCTAACCCTAACCCTAACCCTAACCCTAACCCTAACCCTAACCCTAACCCTAACCCTAACCCTAACCCTAACCCTAACCCTAACCCTAACCCTAACCCTAACCCTAACCCTAACCCTAACCCTAACCCTAACCCTAACCCTAACCCTAACCCTAACCCTAACCCTAACCCTAACCCTAACCCTAACCCTAACCCTAACCCTAACCCTAACCCTAACCCTAACCCTAACCCTAACCCTAACCCTAACCCTAACCCTAACCCTAACCCTAACCCTAACCCTAACCCTAACCCTAACCCTAACCCTAACCCTAACCCTAACCCTAACCCTAACCCTAACCCTAACCCTAACCCTAACCCTAACCCTAACCCTAACCCTAACCCTAACCCTAACCCTAACCCTAACCCTAACCCTAACCCTAACCCTAACCCTAACCCTAACCCTAACCCTAACCCTAACCCTAACCCTAACCCTAACCCTAACCCTAACCCTAACCCTAACCCTAACCCTAACCCTAACCCTAACCCTAACCCTAACCCTAACCCTAACCCTAACCCTAACCCTAACCCTAACCCTAACCCTAACCCTAACCCTAACCCTAACCCTAACCCTAACCCTAACCCTAACCCTAACCCTAACCCTAACCCTAACCCTAACCCTAACCCTAACCCTAACCCTAACCCTAACCCTAACCCTAACCCTAACCCTAACCCTAACCCTAACCCTAACCCTAACCCTAACCCTAACCCTAACCCTAACCCTAACCCTAACCCTAACCCTAACCCTAACCCTAACCCTAACCCTAACCCTAACCCTAACCCTAACCCTAACCCTAACCCTAACCCTAACCCTAACCCTAACCCTAACCCTAACCCTAACCCTAACCCTAACCCTAACCCTAACCCTAACCCTAACCCTAACCCTAACCCTAACCCTAACCCTAACCCTAACCCTAACCCTAACCCTAACCCTAACCCTAACCCTAACCCTAACCCTAACCCTAACCCTAACCCTAACCCTAACCCTAACCCTAACCCTAACCCTAACCCTAACCCTAACCCTAACCCTAACCCTAACCCTAACCCTAACCCTAACCCTAACCCTAACCCTAACCCTAACCCTAACCCTAACCCTAACCCTAACCCTAACCCTAACCCTAACCCTAACCCTAACCCTAACCCTAACCCTAACCCTAACCCTAACCCTAACCCTAACCCTAACCCTAACCCTAACCCTAACCCTAACCCTAACCCTAACCCTAACCCTAACCCTAACCCTAACCCTAACCCTAACCCTAACCCTAACCCTAACCCTAACCCTAACCCTAACCCTAACCCTAACCCTAACCCTAACCCTAACCCTAACCCTAACCCTAACCCTAACCCTAACCCTAACCCTAACCCTAACCCTAACCCTAACCCTAACCCTAACCCTAACCCTAACCCTAACCCTAACCCTAACCCTAACCCTAACCCTAACCCTAACCCTAACCCTAACCCTAACCCTAACCCTAACCCTAACCCTAACCCTAACCCTAACCCTAACCCTAACCCTAACCCTAACCCTAACCCTAACCCTAACCCTAACCCTAACCCTAACCCTAACCCTAACCCTAACCCTAACCCTAACCCTAACCCTAACCCTAACCCTAACCCTAACCCTAACCCTAACCCTAACCCTAACCCTAACCCTAACCCTAACCCTAACCCTAACCCTAACCCTAACCCTAACCCTAACCCTAACCCTAACCCTAACCCTAACCCTAACCCTAACCCTAACCCTAACCCTAACCCTAACCCTAACCCTAACCCTAACCCTAACCCTAACCCTAACCCTAACCCTAACCCTAACCCTAACCCTAACCCTAACCCTAACCCTAACCCTAACCCTAACCCTAACCCTAACCCTAACCCTAACCCTAACCCTAACCCTAACCCTAACCCTAACCCTAACCCTAACCCTAACCCTAACCCTAACCCTAACCCTAACCCTAACCCTAACCCTAACCCTAACCCTAACCCTAACCCTAACCCTAACCCTAACCCTAACCCTAACCCTAACCCTAACCCTAACCCTAACCCTAACCCTAACCCTAACCCTAACCCTAACCCTAACCCTAACCCTAACCCTAACCCTAACCCTAACCCTAACCCTAACCCTAACCCTAACCCTAACCCTAACCCTAACCCTAACCCTAACCCTAACCCTAACCCTAACCCTAACCCTAACCCTAACCCTAACCCTAACCCTAACCCTAACCCTAACCCTAACCCTAACCCTAACCCTAACCCTAACCCTAACCCTAACCCTAACCCTAACCCTAACCCTAACCCTAACCCTAACCCTAACCCTAACCCTAACCCTAACCCTAACCCTAACCCTAACCCTAACCCTAACCCTAACCCTAACCCTAACCCTAACCCTAACCCTAACCCTAACCCTAACCCTAACCCTAACCCTAACCCTAACCCTAACCCTAACCCTAACCCTAACCCTAACCCTAACCCTAACCCTAACCCTAACCCTAACCCTAACCCTAACCCTAACCCTAACCCTAACCCTAACCCTAACCCTAACCCTAACCCTAACCCTAACCCTAACCCTAACCCTAACCCTAACCCTAACCCTAACCCTAACCCTAACCCTAACCCTAACCCTAACCCTAACCCTAACCCTAACCCTAACCCTAACCCTAACCCTAACCCTAACCCTAACCCTAACCCTAACCCTAACCCTAACCCTAACCCTAACCCTAACCCTAACCCTAACCCTAACCCTAACCCTAACCCTAACCCTAACCCTAACCCTAACCCTAACCCTAACCCTAACCCTAACCCTAACCCTAACCCTAACCCTAACCCTAACCCTAACCCTAACCCTAACCCTAACCCTAACCCTAACCCTAACCCTAACCCTAACCCTAACCCTAACCCTAACCCTAACCCTAACCCTAACCCTAACCCTAACCCTAACCCTAACCCTAACCCTAACCCTAACCCTAACCCTAACCCTAACCCTAACCCTAACCCTAACCCTAACCCTAACCCTAACCCTAACCCTAACCCTAACCCTAACCCTAACCCTAACCCTAACCCTAACCCTAACCCTAACCCTAACCCTAACCCTAACCCTAACCCTAACCCTAACCCTAACCCTAACCCTAACCCTAACCCTAACCCTAACCCTAACCCTAACCCTAACCCTAACCCTAACCCTAACCCTAACCCTAACCCTAACCCTAACCCTAACCCTAACCCTAACCCTAACCCTAACCCTAACCCTAACCCTAACCCTAACCCTAACACCTTTTGCTCTATAACTCCGGAAGTGAAAGTCTGAGAGACTCATAACCTTGATCCACAGTGCCAAAGTTGGGGTCGGCGAAGACGACAGTGAGGAATCAACTTGCTCAGACTTCCGGTTTCGGAGATACAGCAAAAAAAAATCTTATTTTTGGAATAACTTTTGAACGGTAAGTCCGATCGACAAAATTTCAACTTAGGCGTGTCTGCCGTCGAAAGGCGCATCTGAAGTGTGTCCTCCATTTTTCTCTACGACCCTTCCTTCATGGAGTAAAGTTGAAAAAACTCTTTAAAAAGACCGGTCGTCGACCGGTTGGTAGTATTTATCCCTATACCCTAACCCTAACCCTAACCCTAACCCTAACCCTAACCCTAACCCTAACCCTAACCCTAACCCTAACCCTAACCCTAACCCTAACCCTAACCCTAACCCTAACCCTAACCCTAACCCTAACCCTAACCCTAAAAAAAAAAAAAAAAATCACAAAAATCTACCATGAAATGGGTCTCAAAACATTCAAAATGGCCTGAAACGTGCCCTCTAGAATTTTTAGCCAGAAAAAACCTACAAAAAGGTAGGGAAAACACTTAAATATATTTTCACAAAAAAGTCCCATATGTTTTCAAATGAAATCCTTACCCTGCCTTAATTCGTCGTCTCTGAACACGCCTGAGGTGGTTTCATCTTTGCCAAACTTACAGTTTTTGAGATACAGCCAAAACAAATCTTATTTTGGCCTTATCTTTTGAATGGAAAGTCCAATCCACAAAATTTCAACTCAGGCGTGTTCAGCGTCGAAAGGAGATGCTGACGGATGTCCTCATTTTGTCTCTACGACCTTTCGTTCTAACCACATCCCTATTTGAAACCCAAAAAGGATCAGAGGGTGTCCAAGGCGTAGTCCGTTCACCCCTTTTCACCTAAATGACAGCCGTAAGTCGTAGAAAGTTGGAAAAAGTTAGTTTAAAGGGTCCTCTAGTATAAAACCTCCACCTGGACTCTGCCGTGACGTCAAAAACACCAAAAAACCTGTCAAAAACACCAAAAATGCTCAAAAATGCTCAAAAGAAAGATCATCTCAATCAAACACTTCTACTAACCATAACCTGTCAATGGGGAACATGTTAGCACGATGTTAGCATAATGAAAGATGACCTGAATCAAACACTTCTACTAAACACAACCTGTCAATGGGGGCAAAGCATGGTTGACTTGGGTTGACTTGACTTGGGTTTACTTGACTTGGGTTGACTTGCCTTGACTTGTGTTGACTTGCCTTGACTTGGAATAACTTGACTTGACTTGACTTGGGTTGACTTGACTTGACTTGACTTGGGTTGACTTGAATTGACTTGACATGACTTGGGTTGACTTGAAATGGGTTGACTTGACTTGACTTGGGTTGATTTCACTTGAAAAAAATGTACCAAAAAAGGGTGTCCAATAGATTCCCCAGGGTCTGAAACGTGCTTCTGACAACTTTTCCCAGGAAGCTTTAAAAAAAACCACTAGGGTTGGACTTAGAGAAAAAAAAAAAAAATCCTATTGAAGTCAATGGGGAAACACCTTTTGCTCTATAACTCCGGAAGTGAAAGTCTGAGAGACTCAGAACCTTGATCCACAGGGCCAAAGTTGGGGTCGGCGAAGACGACAGTGAGGAATCAACTTGCTCAGACTTCCGGTTTCGGAGATACAGCAAAAAAAAATCTTATTTTTGGAATAACTTTTGAACGGTAAGTTCGATCGACAAAATTTCAACTTAGGCGTGTCTGCCGTCGAAAGGCGCATCTGGAGTGTGTCCTCTATTTTTCTCTACGACCCTTCCTTCATGGAGTAAAGTTGAAAAAAGAGCCTGATACGCGTATCAAGGTACGCTTTCATCCTATACTCTAACCCTAACCCTAACCCTAACCCTAACCCTAACCCTAACCCTAACCCTAACCCTAACCCTAACCCCTAACCCCTAACCCTAACCCTACCCCTAACCCTAACCCTAACCCTAACCCTAACCCTAACCCTAACCCTAACCCTAACCCTAACCCTAACCCTATACTCTAACCCTAACCCTAACCCTAACCCTAACCCCTAACCCCTAACCCCTAACCCTAACCCTAACCCTAACCCTAACCCTAGATCGTGCTTGCATCGTGCTTGCATCGTGCTTGCATCGTGCTAACATCGTGCTAACATCGTGCTAACATCGTGCTATCACCCAGACCAAACTCTCTTACTAAACATAACCCTCGCAGCTCAGGTTATGTTTAGTATGAGGGTTTGGTCTGGGTGATATTTGACAAAATCACGTTGAAAAAAATGAAAAATATCAAATTGGGCTCAAAAGATTCAAAATGGCTTGAAACGTCCTCCTGTCAATTTTTGGCCAAAAAAAAAAATTAGGGTTGGACTTGGTAAAATTTTCAAAAAAAAAAAAAAAAAATCACAAAAATCTACCATGAAATGGGTCTCAAAACATTCAAAATGGCCTGAAACGTGCCCTCTAGAATTTTTAGCCAGAAAGAACGTACAAAAAGGTAGGGAAAACACTTAAATATATTTTCACAAAAAAGTCCCATATATTTTCAAATGAAATCCTTACCCTGCCTTAATTCGTCGTCTCTGAACACGCCTGAGGTGGTTTCATCTTTGCCAAACTTACAGTTTTTGAGATACAGCCAAAACAAATCTTATTTTGGCTGTATCTTTTGAATGAAAAGTCCAATCCACAAAATTTCAACTCAGGCGTGTTCAGCGTTGAAAGGAGATGCTGACGGATGTCCTCCTTTTGTCTCTACGACCTTTCGTTCTAACCACATCCCTATTTGAAACCCAAAAAGGATCAGAGGGTGTCCAAGGCGTAGTCCGTTCACCCCTTTTCACCTAAATGACAGCCGTAAGTCGTAGAAAGTTGGAAAAAGTTAGTGTAAAGGGTCCTCTAGTATAAAACCTCCACCTGGACTCTGCCGTGACGTCAAAAACACCAAAAAACCTGTCAAAAACACCAAAAATGCTCAAAAATGCTCAAAACAAAGATCATCTCAATCAAACACTTCTACTTACCATAACCTGTCAATGGGGAACATGTTAGCACGATGTTAGCATAATGAAAGATGACCTGAATCAAACACTTCTACTAAACATAACCTGTCAATGGGGGCAAAGCATGGTTGACTTGGGTTGACTTGACTTGGGTTTACTTGACTTGGGTTGACTTGCCTTGACTTGGGTTGACTTGCCTTGACTTGGAATAACTTGACTTGACTTGACTTGGGTTGACTTGACTTGACTTGACTTGGGTTGACTTGACTTGACTTGACTTGACTTGGGTTGACTTGACTTGGGTTGACTTGACTTGACTTGGGTTGATTTGACTTGAAAAAAAATGTACCAAAAAAGGGTGTCCAATAGATTCCCCAGGGTCTGAAACGTGCTTCTGACAACTTTTCCCAGGAAGCATTAAAAAAAACCACTAGGGTTGGACTTAAAGAAAAAAAAAAAAAAATCCCATTGAAGTCAATGGGGAAACACCTTTTGCTCTATAACTCCGGAAGTGAAAGTCTGAGAGACTCATAACCTTGATCCACAGTGCCAAAGTTGGGGTCGGCGAAGACGACAGTGAGGAATCAACTTGCTCAGACTTCCGGTTTCGGAGATACAGCAAAAAAAAATCTTATTTTTGGAATAACTTTTGAACGGTAAGTCCGATCGACAAAATTTCAACTTAGGCGTGTCTGCCGTCGAAAGGCGCATCTGAAGTGTGTCCTCCATTTTTCTCTACGACCCTTCCTTCATGGAGTAAAGTTGAAAAAACTCTTTAAAAAGACCGGTCGTCGACCGGTTGGTAGTATTTATCCCTATACCCTAACCCTAACCCTAACCCTAACCCTAACCCTAACCCTAACCCTAACCCTAACCCTAACCCTAACCCTAACCCTAACCCTAACCCTAACCCTAACCCTAACCCTAACCCTAACCCTAACCCTAACCCTAACCCTAACCCTAACCCTAACCCTAACCCTAACCCTAACCCTAACCCTAACCCTAACCCTAACCCTAACCCTAACCCTAACCCTAACCCTAACCCTAACCCTAACCCTAACCCTAACCCTAACCCTAACCCTAACCCTAACCCTAACCCTAACCCTAACCCTAACCCTAACCCTAACCCTAACCCTAACCCTAACCCTAACCCTAACCCTAACCCTAACCCTAACCCTAACCCTAACCCTAACCCTAACCCTAACCCTAACCCTAACCCTAACCCTAACCCTACCCCTAACCCTAACCCTAACCCTAACCCTAACCCTAACCCTAACCCTAACCCTAACCCTAACCCTATACTCTAACCCTAACCCTAACCCTAACCCTAACCCCTAACCCCTAACCCCTAACCCTAACCCTAACCCTAACCCTAACCCTAGATCGTGCTTGCATCGTGCTTGCATCGTGCTTGCATCGTGCTAACATCGTGCTAACATCGTGCTAACATCGTGCTATCACCCAGACCAAACTCTCTTACTAAACATAACCCTCGCAGCTCAGGTTATGTTTAGTATGAGGGTTTGGTCTGGGTGATATTTGACAAAATCACGTTGAAAAAAATGAAAAATATCAAATTGGGCTCAAAAGATTCAAAATGGCTTGAAACGTCCTCCTGTCAATTTTTGGCCAAAAAAAAAAATTAGGGTTGGACTTGGTAAAATTTTCAAAAAAAAAAAAAAAAAATCACAAAAATCTACCATGAAATGGGTCTCAAAACATTCAAAATGGCCTGAAACGTGCCCTCTAGAATTTTTAGCCAGAAAGAACGTACAAAAAGGTAGGGAAAACACTTAAATATATTTTCACAAAAAAGTCCCATATATTTTCAAATGAAATCCTTACCCTGCCTTAATTCGTCGTCTCTGAACACGCCTGAGGTGGTTTCATCTTTGCCAAACTTACAGTTTTTGAGATACAGCCAAAACAAATCTTATTTTGGCTGTATCTTTTGAATGAAAAGTCCAATCCACAAAATTTCAACTCAGGCGTGTTCAGCGTTGAAAGGAGATGCTGACGGATGTCCTCCTTTTGTCTCTACGACCTTTCGTTCTAACCACATCCCTATTTGAAACCCAAAAAGGATCAGAGGGTGTCCAAGGCGTAGTCCGTTCACCCCTTTTCACCTAAATGACAGCCGTAAGTCGTAGAAAGTTGGAAAAAGTTAGTGTAAAGGGTCCTCTAGTATAAAACCTCCACCTGGACTCTGCCGTGACGTCAAAAACACCAAAAAACCTGTCAAAAACACCAAAAATGCTCAAAAATGCTCAAAACAAAGATCATCTCAATCAAACACTTCTACTTACCATAACCTGTCAATGGGGAACATGTTAGCACGATGTTAGCATAATGAAAGATGACCTGAATCAAACACTTCTACTAAACATAACCTGTCAATGGGGGCAAAGCATGGTTGACTTGGGTTGACTTGACTTGGGTTTACTTGACTTGGGTTGACTTGCCTTGACTTGGGTTGACTTGCCTTGACTTGGAATAACTTGACTTGACTTGACTTGGGTTGACTTGACTTGACTTGACTTGGGTTGACTTGACTTGACTTGACTTGACTTGGGTTGACTTGACTTGGGTTGACTTGACTTGACTTGGGTTGATTTGACTTGAAAAAAAATGTACCAAAAAAGGGTGTCCAATAGATTCCCCAGGGTCTGAAACGTGCTTCTGACAACTTTTCCCAGGAAGCATTAAAAAAAACCACTAGGGTTGGACTTAAAGAAAAAAAAAAAAAAATCCCATTGAAGTCAATGGGGAAACACCTTTTGCTCTATAACTCCGGAAGTGAAAGTCTGAGAGACTCATAACCTTGATCCACAGTGCCAAAGTTGGGGTCGGCGAAGACGACAGTGAGGAATCAACTTGCTCAGACTTCCGGTTTCGGAGATACAGCAAAAAAAAATCTTATTTTTGGAATAACTTTTGAACGGTAAGTCCGATCGACAAAATTTCAACTTAGGCGTGTCTGCCGTCGAAAGGCGCATCTGAAGTGTGTCCTCCATTTTTCTCTACGACCCTTCCTTCATGGAGTAAAGTTGAAAAAACTCTTTAAAAAGACCGGTCGTCGACCGGTTGGTAGTATTTATCCCTATACCCTAACCCTAACCCTAACCCTAACCCTAACCCTAACCCTAACCCTAACCCTAACCCTAACCCTAACCCTAACCCTAACCCTAACCCTAACCCTAACCCTAAAAAAAAAAAAAAAAATCACAAAAATCTACCATGAAATGGGTCTCAAAACATTCAAAATGGCCTGAAACGTGCCCTCTAGAATTTTTAGCCAGAAAAAACCTACAAAAAGGTAGGGAAAACACTTAAATATATTTTCACAAAAAAGTCCCATATGTTTTCAAATGAAATCCTTACCCTGCCTTAATTCGTCGTCTCTGAACACGCCTGAGGTGGTTTCATCTTTGCCAAACTTACAGTTTTTGAGATACAGCCAAAACAAATCTTATTTTGGCCTTATCTTTTGAATGGAAAGTCCAATCCACAAAATTTCAACTCAGGCGTGTTCAGCGTCGAAAGGAGATGCTGACGGATGTCCTCATTTTGTCTCTACGACCTTTCGTTCTAACCACATCCCTATTTGAAACCCAAAAAGGATCAGAGGGTGTCCAAGGCGTAGTCCGTTCACCCCTTTTCACCTAAATGACAGCCGTAAGTCGTAGAAAGTTGGAAAAAGTTAGTTTAAAGGGTCCTCTAGTATAAAACCTCCACCTGGACTCTGCCGTGACGTCAAAAACACCAAAAAACCTGTCAAAAACACCAAAAATGCTCAAAAATGCTCAAAAGAAAGATCATCTCAATCAAACACTTCTACTAACCATAACCTGTCAATGGGGAACATGTTAGCACGATGTTAGCATAATGAAAGATGACCTGAATCAAACACTTCTACTAAACACAACCTGTCAATGGGGGCAAAGCATGGTTGACTTGGGTTGACTTGACTTGGGTTTACTTGACTTGGGTTGACTTGCCTTGACTTGTGTTGACTTGCCTTGACTTGGAATAACTTGACTTGACTTGACTTGGGTTGACTTGACTTGACTTGACTTGGGTTGACTTGAATTGACTTGACATGACTTGGGTTGACTTGAAATGGGTTGACTTGACTTGACTTGGGTTGATTTCACTTGAAAAAAATGTACCAAAAAAGGGTGTCCAATAGATTCCCCAGGGTCTGAAACGTGCTTCTGACAACTTTTCCCAGGAAGCTTTAAAAAAAACCACTAGGGTTGGACTTAGAGAAAAAAAAAAAAAATCCTATTGAAGTCAATGGGGAAACACCTTTTGCTCTATAACTCCGGAAGTGAAAGTCTGAGAGACTCAGAACCTTGATCCACAGGGCCAAAGTTGGGGTCGGCGAAGACGACAGTGAGGAATCAACTTGCTCAGACTTCCGGTTTCGGAGATACAGCAAAAAAAAATCTTATTTTTGGAATAACTTTTGAACGGTAAGTTCGATCGACAAAATTTCAACTTAGGCGTGTCTGCCGTCGAAAGGCGCATCTGGAGTGTGTCCTCTATTTTTCTCTACGACCCTTCCTTCATGGAGTAAAGTTGAAAAAAGAGCCTGATACGCGTATCAAGGTACGCTTTCATCCTATACTCTAACCCTAACCCTAACCCTAACCCTAACCCTAACCCTAACCCTAACCCTAACCCTAACCCTAACCCCTAACCCCTAACCCTAACCCTACCCCTAACCCTAACCCTAACCCTAACCCTAACCCTAACCCTAACCCTAACCCTAACCCTAACCCTAACCCTATACTCTAACCCTAACCCTAACCCTAACCCTAACCCCTAACCCCTAACCCCTAACCCTAACCCTAACCCTAACCCTAACCCTAGATCGTGCTTGCATCGTGCTTGCATCGTGCTTGCATCGTGCTAACATCGTGCTAACATCGTGCTAACATCGTGCTATCACCCAGACCAAACTCTCTTACTAAACATAACCCTCGCAGCTCAGGTTATGTTTAGTATGAGGGTTTGGTCTGGGTGATATTTGACAAAATCACGTTGAAAAAAATGAAAAATATCAAATTGGGCTCAAAAGATTCAAAATGGCTTGAAACGTCCTCCTGTCAATTTTTGGCCAAAAAAAAAAATTAGGGTTGGACTTGGTAAAATTTTCAAAAAAAAAAAAAAAAAATCACAAAAATCTACCATGAAATGGGTCTCAAAACATTCAAAATGGCCTGAAACGTGCCCTCTAGAATTTTTAGCCAGAAAGAACGTACAAAAAGGTAGGGAAAACACTTAAATATATTTTCACAAAAAAGTCCCATATATTTTCAAATGAAATCCTTACCCTGCCTTAATTCGTCGTCTCTGAACACGCCTGAGGTGGTTTCATCTTTGCCAAACTTACAGTTTTTGAGATACAGCCAAAACAAATCTTATTTTGGCTGTATCTTTTGAATGAAAAGTCCAATCCACAAAATTTCAACTCAGGCGTGTTCAGCGTTGAAAGGAGATGCTGACGGATGTCCTCCTTTTGTCTCTACGACCTTTCGTTCTAACCACATCCCTATTTGAAACCCAAAAAGGATCAGAGGGTGTCCAAGGCGTAGTCCGTTCACCCCTTTTCACCTAAATGACAGCCGTAAGTCGTAGAAAGTTGGAAAAAGTTAGTGTAAAGGGTCCTCTAGTATAAAACCTCCACCTGGACTCTGCCGTGACGTCAAAAACACCAAAAAACCTGTCAAAAACACCAAAAATGCTCAAAAATGCTCAAAACAAAGATCATCTCAATCAAACACTTCTACTTACCATAACCTGTCAATGGGGAACATGTTAGCACGATGTTAGCATAATGAAAGATGACCTGAATCAAACACTTCTACTAAACATAACCTGTCAATGGGGGCAAAGCATGGTTGACTTGGGTTGACTTGACTTGGGTTTACTTGACTTGGGTTGACTTGCCTTGACTTGGGTTGACTTGCCTTGACTTGGAATAACTTGACTTGACTTGACTTGGGTTGACTTGACTTGACTTGACTTGGGTTGACTTGACTTGACTTGACTTGACTTGGGTTGACTTGACTTGGGTTGACTTGACTTGACTTGGGTTGATTTGACTTGAAAAAAAATGTACCAAAAAAGGGTGTCCAATAGATTCCCCAGGGTCTGAAACGTGCTTCTGACAACTTTTCCCAGGAAGCATTAAAAAAAACCACTAGGGTTGGACTTAAAGAAAAAAAAAAAAAAATCCCATTGAAGTCAATGGGGAAACACCTTTTGCTCTATAACTCCGGAAGTGAAAGTCTGAGAGACTCATAACCTTGATCCACAGTGCCAAAGTTGGGGTCGGCGAAGACGACAGTGAGGAATCAACTTGCTCAGACTTCCGGTTTCGGAGATACAGCAAAAAAAAATCTTATTTTTGGAATAACTTTTGAACGGTAAGTCCGATCGACAAAATTTCAACTTAGGCGTGTCTGCCGTCGAAAGGCGCATCTGAAGTGTGTCCTCCATTTTTCTCTACGACCCTTCCTTCATGGAGTAAAGTTGAAAAAACTCTTTAAAAAGACCGGTCGTCGACCGGTTGGTAGTATTTATCCCTATACCCTAACCCTAACCCTAACCCTAACCCTAACCCTAACCCTAACCCTAACCCTAACCCTAACCCCTAACCCCTAACCCTAACCCTAACCCTAACCCTAACCTTGTGCCCTAACCTTACCCTATTCCTAACCTTAACCCAAGACCCAATACCCTTTTTCCTTGACCCCGGGCTTGGTACTCACTCGCTCTCTCTTGGTGCTTTGCAGGGTTCTCATTTCCCCTAACACGCCAGTGCCTCCCGGTCTCATTAGAGTGTTCTCTCTAATATTTTATTCATAAAAACAACACACCAACCAGGAAATAAAATTCTTTATTGTTTTAAGAAAAATTATTCATACAAACAATACACAAATCACTCTTTATCGCCTGTGAAGGAAACTGCGCTCCTCCAGGATACAGTCTGTCTCACCTGTAAGAAAAGAGTACAAAAAAATCGTTCATTTGAAGTAGTGGTCTGTAACCTATTTAAGGTTGAGCACAGAGCCATTGAAGCTCATTTGCTCTGCAAGCCTCGAAGAGGAAACATCTACCTAATAATGCCTACTGCAATACAATGCCATTTTAGGCTTATTTTCAACCCAAACAACAGGGAACTCAGTGAACGAACACTACTCACATTCCAATTCGGAAATATTATTTATAAAAATACCTTTTACTCACCTGGAGAATACACAAAATCGTTCATTGGAAGTGGTGGTCTGTAACCTACTTAAGGATGAGTAAGAGCCATTGAAGCTCATTTGCTCTGCAAGCCTCAAAGAGGAAACATCGACCTAATAATGCCTACTGCAATACAACAAAGCTAAATAAAGTTAAAGCCTGCTTAATGTTTAAATGCCTATATAGGCACTGTTATGCTAACATCGTGCTAATCAAAGCCGAACTCTACGCTGCCTGATGAAGACTCAATTGGAGTCGAAACGTTGCAACCTCAAGCTAGAGATATTTAACCTCATTTTGAGAAGACGGTCTGACAAATGTCAACTGTAATTTTTTGGGCGATGTCATTTTGACACGCATTAAGCGAACAAGGCTAACTTTACATTAAAAGCCACTTTAGGCCTATTTTCAACCCAAACAACAGGGAACTCAATGAACGATCATTACCCACATTCCAATTTGGAAATACTTACCCTAACCTGGGAAGAGAGTATCACTCGCGAGATTTAGGGATGGCCAGTGCCCAACCTGCCTTGTGCTTTGAGGTGTGTGTGTGGTGCCGGGCCTGGGGACGACTGATCCTAACCTACCCCCCATCTTAAAATCCTTAAAACCTTGTGCCCTAACCTTACCCTATTCCTAACCTTAACCCAAGACCCAATACCCTTTTTCCTTGACCCCGGGCTTGGTACTCACTCGCTCTCTCTTGGTGCTTTGCAGGGTTCTCATTTCCCCTAACCCTAACCCTAACCCTAACCCTAACCCTAACCCTAACCCTCCGATCGACAAAATTTCAACGTAGGCGTGTCTGCCGTCGAAAGGCGCATCTGGAGTGTGTCCTCCATTTTTCTCTACGACCCTTCCTTCATGGAGTAAAGTTGAAAAAACTCTTTAAAATTGAGTCGAACGCGTTCGACTCTACGCATTCATCCTATACTCCTAACCCTAACCCTAACCCAATTCCTAACCCTAACCCGCCCTCTCACCCCAACTCTGATCTCAACCCTAGCCCAGCCGTACCATCACACTCTATACCAGACATCCTTCCTAACCCTAACCTTGACCCCCCTGCAGACACACATATCCTACCCCTCATCACTACCTTCTCAAAACACACACAACATCTACACCATAAACTGAAACACAACTTCACCACATTACAAACAACACTCCCTGCATTCCAGAACACCACAATCATTTCCGCTTATAAACGCAATAAAAACCTCAAGGACTTACTCATCAGAACCACCTTCACCCGTCATCTCAAGCCCCCCACTCCCAAAGAAAACATTTATTTCAGGCCCCAGCACTACATCACCAACATTCACAGCCACCTTTCAGCCCCCAACAACCCCCTTAACTTAGACACCCCCAATTTAGTATACGCCATCACCTGCACCATCTGCCACATCATTTATATTGGAGAAACCAAACACACACTCCGCATACGCCTCCGACAACATCTCAGAAATATACGCAACAACAAACTCCACACACACCTAGTCACCCACTTTCAAGCACACAACATTGCACATCTCAAGACTTGTGGTCTGGAGGGGAATCCAGGCTGGTCCACAGCCCAGAGAAAGAGAGCAGAGCGGCTGTGGATTTTAAAATTAAATACTCTTTTACCCACAGGGCTGAATGAAAAGTTGAATTAAAAAATAAAAAACGTTTTTACCCCCTTGTGTCTCCCTGTCTGTTTCTTTCCCTCCCCCTGTTAGTTTCCTTTTATAACTGTATAAAGTAATTATTAACTATTTATCAATTATTGACTATTTATTATTTATTTATTTAAACACTTATACTCTGTATGGTTTTAGTTTATTAGGACTGGTATCTTCTTATTTGTTTCGTTATTGTGTTTTTATCTTGTGTGTTTTTTTTACTATTTATGTGTTACCTTTTACTTCTTTTACCTAGCACTTATGTATATACTTTCATTATTTCACCTTTGCTTTGTGTGGTTTTATAGCACTTCACCTTTTAGCACTTACTTTTTAGCACTTTTACCAGTCCTTTTATACTATTATTCTATCAGATTGTATTTAATATGTATTTGTCTTTTAAAAAAAAAAACCACCCACCCCACCCCTCCCCCATCCCCATCCCAGCCCAGCCCCCGCCCTCTACCCCCTTCCCACTCTCACACATACAGACACTTACACTGCACACAACACCACATTGACCTCTAGGCCAGTGCAAAACAACGCAAAACATATGCATCCATTACCCACACCCTATTCATAAACCTAACCCTAACCCTAACCCTAGTATAAAACCTCCACCTGGACTCTGCCGTGACGTCAAAAACACCAAAAAACCTGTCAAAAACACCAAAAATGCTCAAAAATGCTCAAAAGAAAGATCATCTCAATCAAACACTTCTACTAACCATAACCTGTCAATGGGGAACATGTTAGCACGATGTTAGCATAATGAAAGATGACCTGAATCAAACACTTCTACTAAACATAACCTGTCAATGGGGGAAAAGCATGGTTTACTTGGGTTGACTTGACTTGGGTTTACTTGACTTGGGTTGACTTGCCTTGATTTGGGTTGACTTGCCTTGACTTGGAATAACTTGACTTGACTTGACTTGGGTTGACTTGACTTGGGTTGACTTGACTTGACTTGACTTGGGTTGACTTGACTTGACTTGACTTGGGTTGACTTGACTTGGGTTGACTTGACTTGACTTGGGTTGATTTGACTTGAAAAATTTTTTAAAAAAGGGTGTCCAATAGATTCCCCAGGGTCTGAAACGTGCTTCTGACAACTTTTCCCAGGAAGCATTAAAAAAAACCACTAGGGTTGGACTTGGAGAAAAAAAAAAAATCCTATTGAAGTCAATGGGGGAAACACATTTTGCTCTATAACTCCGGAAGTGAAAGTCTGAGAGACTCATAACCTTGATCCACAGTGCCAAAGTTGGGGTCGGCGAAGACGACAGTGAGGAATCAACTTGCTCAGACTTCCGGTTTCGGAGATACAGCAAAAAAAAATCTTATTTTTGGGATAACTTTTGAACGGTAAGTCCGATCGACAAAATTTTAACGTAGGCGTGTCCGCCGTCGAAAGGCACATGAGAAATGCCTCCATTTTTCTCTACGACCCTTCCTTCATGGAGAAAATCAACAAAAGGTGTTTAAAATTACCCAGAATCCTCTGGGAGCTCCGGGGAGCCAAAATTTACCCATCAGCCCCTAGGTAGGACCTAGTAGAGACAAAATGGCGGTCGACCTACACAGGATGGCCGTCCCATAGGCTTCCCATGAGCCTTTGCGAAGTGAGACGCGTCTCAATCTTCGTTTTCTTGACATAACCCTATTCACTACATTACCCAGAAAACCTGAAGACCCATGAGCCTTAGAGCCTGATACGCGTATCAAGGTACGCATTCATCCTATACTCTCTCTAACCCTCTCTAACCCTAACCCTAACCATCAGTGGTTTACATATTGGGCCCCCAGCATAATAGCTACCCCATTAGAATATCTGCCCCATTACAGTACATAACCCCAGATTCCCTCGCTATAATGACCTGCTAGACTCAGTGTGTTTTCTTTTTAAGTGTTTATTTCTTTTCTTCCTTTATGAAGGGAATGTCTAAAATGGTGGCTAGAGTTTGAAGGGTTATACCACCAACTCTGTACCATCCAACACATGTGAACATGTCAGCATGCTTCATCCAAGTATAAGATTAGCCTGTGCCCGTGCGCAAAAGTATCCTTCATGGGTCTCGCGAGGGCTCCATGGAGGGACTTTTATTCCCCTAACTCATAAACCTAACCCAAAATCCTATTGAAGTCAATGGGAAAACAAGGTGTTGCTCTATAACTCCAGAAGTGAAAGTCTGACAGACTTCAAACCTTGATCGAGCAGGACTAAGTCGGGGTCGGCGAAGACGATAATGGAGAATCAACTTTCCCAGACTTCCGGTTCCGGAGATACGGCCAAAAACAATCTTATTTTCGGATAACTTTTGAATGGTAAGTCCGATCGACAAAATGTCAACGTAGGCGTGTCCGCCGTCGAAAGGCGCATCTGGGATGTCTATTCTGTTTTCTCTACGACCCTTCCTTCAGGGAGAAAATCAACAAAATGTCTTTAAAATTACCCAGAAGCCTCTGGGAGCTCCCAGGGTCGAAAATGTACCCATCAGCCCCCTTGGAGATCAACAAGATGGCCTTCGGTAGTATTTAACTCTAACTCCCAGAAGCCTTAGGGGGTACATTACCCAGAAGCCCCTGGGGCGAGTTTTGAGGGGCCTCTCACTCTTCGCTTTTATCCCCTATCCATAAGCCAGGGAGATGAGAGGGGGTCTCAACCTTCGCTTTCATCCTATACTCGACACCACCTGTACCCTCTGCACAAGCCGGCAGTCAAATTACTCCGCCTCCAATAATTACAATGAAGAGATGCTTGCTTGAACTCTTCTTTAATGATTGGAAGTAGGTAATACTAAAAGAGACATAACACATATATGTATGAATCAATTATACATACGTACAAACATTCATGGATACATACTTACAGAACGTACACCTCACAATTGACGATGATATACTATTCAATGCGATTTAACGGACTCACGATTGGCATACGCTAATAATCTAGTATAGTTCGAGTTAATATATACAAGTCATCCAGTGTTGTAACAAGTCAAATGATTAAACACTTACAAGGCACAAAAACACTAACATCTACGAAAAGAGAAAACTGTGGAGAAAAAAATCGCGAACTGACATTTAACGGTGTATCCAAGGATATACAACAGCTACAAATGACATACAATGTAACAAAAAATAACATTATCACGAACATAAAAATGTTTACAAGCTGACGTACCAACAGTGCATCCAAAGACAACACATTTTACAAAATCGTTAACAGATTTATTATTCCAGTTGTTAGTCTTCAATTGAATATTGAAATTGAAATTAATACAGGCACAGATAACCCCTGACCCTGACTGGCCACACAAGCACAGTACATTAATACACAGGGTTAGGGGTACAGTATATTAATACACAGTGTTAGGGGCTCAGTACATTAATACACAGGTTAGGGGTTCAGTACATTAATACACAGGGTTAGGGGTTCAGTACATTAATACACAGGGTTAGGGGTACAGTACAGTACATTAATACACAGGGTTAGGGGTACACCAGTACAGTACATTAATACAGGCACAAATAACCCCTGATCCCTAACCCTGACTGGCACAAATAACTCAACAAAACATTTTCAAATCCAGGCATCATGAGGCCAAGAACAATCACTGACTTTATTGATTTAGAATGCTATAACCAGCAATGTGTCATTCCTATGGCAACTCAGCTACCAAGCTAGCTACCATTAGTTAACTAGTTTAAGACGTATAAGCCAGGAAAGGTAACTTCCATTAGTTAACTAGTTCAAGACGTATAAGCCAGGGAAGCTAACTACCATTAGTTAACTAGTTCAGGATGTATAAGCCAGGGTAGCTAACTACCATGAGTTAACTAGTTCAAGACGTATAAGCCAGGAAAGGTAACTTCCATTAGTTAACTAGTTAAAGACTTATTAGCCAGGGAAGCTTATTACTATTAGTTAACTAGTTAAAGACTTATTAGCCAGGGAAGCTTATTACTATTAGTTAACTAGTTCAAGACGTATCAGCCAGGGAAGCTAACTACCATTAGTTAGCTAGTTAAAGACTTATTAGCCAGGGAAGCGTATTACTATTAGTTAACTAGTTCAAGTCATATTAGCCAGGGAAGCTAACTACTATTAGTTAACAATTCCAAGACGTATCGGCCAGGGAGGACGAAAAAGTACAATCCTGAACTGTTTATTTTCCTAATATTTTCCTGGTATATTATCCTATAATTGATATAGAAATTATATAAGTTAGTCTGTTTAGTCCAACTTTGAGGCTGACGTGATCATTCAGGGCTACTAACTTTAGTTAATCTCACACTTTTAATCATGTCAATGTTGCATCAAATATGAACTTTACAGCTGTGTGTCTCTCTGTGTGTGTGTGTGTGTGGGTGTGTGTGTGTGTGTGTGTGTGTGTGTGTGTGTGTGGCCCTGCTAGCTAACTAGAATGTTAAAACAATAACCCTAGCCAAATGGCCCTAGCCATGTAAAGAAAGCAAAACATTCATCAAATCTTATCTCATCTGATCAAAACTGGTGACAAATTTTCAATGTCTGTGCCATTTTCATCTCCACTTTCCTTTATGTTAGACTAACCTGAACCCTAACCCAACCTCTTCTTCTCTCTCTCTACCTCTCTCTCTTCCTGTTTCTCTTTCTCATTCTCTCTCTCTCCTCACGCAACCTCTCATTCTCTGTCTCTGTCTGTCTTTCTCATTCTCTCTCTCTCTCTAATTCCCTCTTTCCACAGTCAACATCTTCTTCTCTCTCTCTACCTCTCTCTCTTCCTGTCTCAGTCTCTCCCTGTCTTTCTCCAGGGTGGACTCTTCCTGTCTCAGTCTCTCCCTGTCTTTCTCCAGGGTGGACTCTTCCTGTCTCAGTCTCTCCCTGTCTTTCTCCAGGGTGGACTCTTCCTGTCTCAGTCTCTCCCTGTCTTTCTCCAGGATGGACTCTTCCTGTCTCAGTCTCTCCCTGTCTTTCTCCAGGGTGGACTCTTCCTCCACCTCCACACTGTCGGCAAGGCCCCTTGGTGACAGACCCTCCTCAGGTGCCACACCCCTTTCTACAGAGTCCACGCCCTCCTTCTCATCACCATGGCAGCAGTCATCACGTGTAGCCTGATCAAGGAGTAGAAGTTTCTGGACCTCAAAGATGCTGTCCTGGATGATGACAGCTGCCTAAGGAGAAACATCCACGCACACACACACACACACACACACACACACACACACACACACACACACACACACACACACACACACACACACACACACACACCCTTTGTTAATCTGCCTGTAAATTCAACTTTAGTTTATCTGCCTGTCAGTTAAGTTAAGTTTCTGTAGTGTGTGTGTATTTTTTATTGTGTGTGTGTGTGTGTGTGTGTGTGTGTGGGGGGGGGGGGTTGTCTTACCTGAAGGCTGAGAAGCAGTGTGGTAAGAGAATGAACACAACCGGATGCCTGCAGATAAAAACACACACACATCATAGTAAGAAAAACAATCGGAACTGGCTAGTAATGTCCATTCCTTTCCTAATGGGCTAGTTGGTCTACGTCCGTTCCTTTCCTAATGAGCTACTTAGGCTAGTTAGTAAGTAAGTAAGAAAGTAAGACTTTATTTATAGAGCACATTTCATACAAGAGTTGCAATTCAAAGTGCTTTACATAAAATCAATAAAAAGCAAGCAGCAGGAGCAATAAAATAATGGTCAACATCGTATCAGAACCTAATCTATGTCTATGTCCATTCCTTTCCTAATGAGTTAGGCTAGTTAGTCTATGTTCAGTATTTTATTAATGGGCTAGTTAGGCTATGTTCATTCCTCATTACCCATTTGTCTTCTGCATTGTTCGGTTCTGCAGTGTTAAAGATTTAGTTGACGTTTCGTCACTATAGCACCTTAAAGATGATGTGATGGGTGTGGCTTAGAGTGGGAACACAGGCCGGCTCCACCTCCTCCAGAATCTCTGGATTGAAGTGTTTGTTGTTGCCCGGCAACCAGATGAAGGCTTGGAACCAAATCATGAGGGTAACAGCAAGCTTCTCCACTAACAAGAAACAGAGAGGTGAGTTAGGGTAAGGGTTAGAGACAGAGAGATGAGTAAGGGTTAGGGTTAGAGACAGAGAGATGAGTAAGGGTAAGGGTTAGAGACAGAGAGATGAGTAAGGGTTAGGGTTAGAGACAGAGAAGAGAGATGAGTAAGGGTTAGGGTTAGAGACAGAGAAGAGAGATGAGTAAGGGTTAGGGTTAGAGACAGAGAAGAGAGATGAGTAAGGGTTAGGGTTAGAGACAGAGAGATGAGTAAGGGATAGGGTTAGGGTTAGAGACTGAGAGATGAGTAAGGGTTAGGGTTAGAGACAGAGAAGAGAGATGAGTAAGGGTTAGAGACAGAGAGATGAGTAAGGGTTAGAGACAGAGAGATGAGTAAGGGTTAGGGTTAGAGACAGAGGGCCTGATTTACTATCAGGATTGCGCCCATTTCAGGGCCTTGTTCGGCGTACAACTGAAGCTAAGATAATTAATTTAGCTCGCAACATGAGATAATATAGCTCACTAAATGAGAACAGGCCAAGCCGGTCTGGCGACGTGCGCTAAATTATTTATGCGTCAAGTTATTTTATCCCAGGCTAAACTTGTCAACTAAATTGCGCGTGCATGTCCTACTTCAAAAGGCAAGAAAGGTCGATCACCAAAACCATGATTTTTTTCCCCGATAAAATAGTCTAAACTCAAAGAAAAAGACTCATTTTTTTCTGCGCTAAGGCAGGATATGACCATGAACGTGTTATGAAGAATTCAAGACCATAATCATGTCAAAATTCAACACTGCCGCGGCTGTGACAACAATATAAGAAACTGTCTATAGGTTGTATAAGTTGTGATATCTTTTCCAATGTCTAACTGGTGAAGCGGTTAGAGCTAATGGATTGCATGCAATAGATTGCTGGTTCGAACCCCTTCGCCTCCCTAGTAATTGTAGTTTTACATCTCCTTGTAAATAGCTTTGAATAAAACCGTCTGCGAAATGACTAAATGTAAATGTATTAATAAGAAATTCAAGGGTTATGGTTAGGGTTAGGGTTCAAGATCTTAAACAATTTTCGCCAATATCTCCATAATGGAGATGGGTTATGTGCTCAAATTTCCTGGGATGAAAGAAAACGTTAGTATTCATGTGCAAACTAAAAATCACGTCTCAGGCTGCGCATGAAAGTTATTTCGGGTTTATCAACTGTACCAATGTCTCAACTGTACTAATAGGCTACCACTGTCATATAATTATGAGTGCTTTGTTCTCCGGATCGCCGACATTACAAAAACGAAGGCTACCACTCGCAAGAAAGTGAAGACATTAAATGTTTGACGGTGGTGTGTGCAATAAATGACTTGAGAAGGTCTTCTAAATTAATTATTCCTTGTCGGGTGGATCGGTAGCGCTCATACAAGAACTCATCATGATGGAAAAATGGATCTACTCGGCGATCGCAAAGAACTCTTCCTACGCTAATCAAACTATAATATGACTCCTTGTCAATGGGATTCCTCCTTTTGGCGTGGGTGTGGCAAATTTAGCCAGCTAAACTTTGGTTAGCCTGCCCTAGAGCAGGTTAGTGCTAAGCGATATGTTACTATCGTAATTTATCAGAAGTTGCTTCGCCGAACTCGATAAAGGGGCGTCCTCTTTTTTGAGCCTGGAATCTAGCTCGCTAAACCGCTAAGCGAGCGTCGCCGAACAGTACCCAGGCGTAAAATAGCGGGTGTAAACAGATAATGGTATTTACAAAGGAGGCGCATTTGAGTAGAAGCGCAATTTACCGCTGATGGGAGGGTATAAGGAAAAGTGGGTAACTAATATTGCTCCTTGGTCAATGACATCTCTCCTTTTTTCCAGTGGTGTTGCAAGCTTATCTAGCTGCACTTAAATTAGCCTACGCTGGAGCAGGTTCAAGTTTATTGATGTGTTGCTATGGTGATTCAGCCAAAGTTGCTTTGAAGAACCGAAAAGGTGGACTTACAGTATGTTATCTTATCCTTAAAATAATGTAGATAACTCCCTAAGCGAGGCACGAAGTGTCCCTTTATCACGGGTGTGTGTGTGTCCCTTTATCACAGGTGTGTGAGGAGGTGTGTGTGTGTGTGTCCCTTTATCACAGGTGTGTGTGAGGAGGTGTGTGTGTGTGTCCCTTTATCACGTGTGTGTGTGAGAGGTGTGTGTGAGAGGTGTGTGTGTGTGTGTCCCTTTATCACAGGTGTGTGTGAGAGGTGTGTGTGTGTCCCTTCAGAACAGATGTGTGTGAGAGGTGTGTGTGTGTGTGTGTCCCTTTATCACGGGTGTGTGTGAGGAGGTGTGTGTGTGTGTGTCTCTTTATCACAGGTGTGTGTGAGAGGTGTGTGTGTCCCTTTATAACGGGTGTGTGTGAGGAGGTGTGTGTGTGTGTGTCCCTTTATCACAGGTGTGTGTGTGTTTGAGGATGTGTGTGTGTGTACCTTCAGCACAGATGTGTTTGAGGATGTGTGTGTGCGTGTGTGTGTGAGGAGTGTGTGTGTGTGTGTGTGTGTGTGTGTGTGTGAGGAGGTGTGTGTGTGTGTGTCTCTTTATCACAGGTGTGTGTGTGTGTGAGGAGGTGTGTGTGTGTGTGTCTCTTTATCACAGGTGTGTGTGTGTTTGAGGATGTGTGTGTGTGTACCTTCAGCACAGATGTGTTTGAGGATGTTTGTGTGTGTGTGTGTGTGAGGAGTGTGTGTGTGTGTGTGTGTGTGTGTGAGGAGTGTGTGTGTGTGTGTGTGTGTGTGTGTGTGTACCTTCTCTTGTGGCCTCTGTTAGGAAGGTTGAGGCTTGTGGTGTATTATGTGGGCGTGGCCACACCAATAAGTCAGTTTGGCTCCGCCCACAAAGGTCAGCAAACACCCTGAGCTTCTCTTCCAGAACCACACACACCTGCATGTCCAGAGAGAGCAGAGACTCTACACACACACACACATGTAACACACACACACATCAATCAAACAAACACATACACACACACACACACACACATGGACACATACACACATCAAACACACACACACATGGACACACATACACATCAAACACACACACACATGGACACATACACACATCAAACACACACACACATGGACACATACACACATCAAACACACATCAAACACACACACACATGGACACATACACACATCAAACACACACACACATGGACACATACACACATCAAACACACACACACATGGACACATACACACATCAAACACACGCACACATGGACACATACACACATCAAACACACACACATACATGGACACATACACACATCAAACACACACACACATGGACACATACACACATCAAACACACACACACATGGACACATACACACATCAAACACACACACACATGGACACATACACACATCAAACACACACACACATGGACACATACACACATCAAACACATATCAAACACACAGACACATGGACACACACATGGACACATACACACATCAAACACACACATACACACTCACACATGCACACAGAGACAAAGAGATGGAAAGACACACACACACACACACACACACACACACACACACACACACACACACATGGACACATACACACATCAAACACACACACACACATACACACACACACACACACACATACATTCAAACACACACACAGATGGACACACACATACACACGCACACATACACATACACATATCAAACACACACACACACACACATAGACATACACACACACACACATGGACACATACACACATCAAACACACACATAGTACACATACACACACACACACATGGACACATACACATCAAACACACACATACACACACACACACACATGGACACATACACATCAAACACACACATACACACACACACATAGACACACACACACACACAAACACATACACACACACACACACACACACACAGATGGACACACACACACACACACACACAGGTTGACTCATACACACACAAACATACACACACACACACACACAAACACACACACACACACACACACACACACACACACACGATTACACACATACACACACGCATACACACATACACACACGCACACACACACACAGACACATACACACACATACACACAAACATTTACACACACAGATGGAAACACATTATTACAACTGTGAACAGATGTATTTACTATGGAGATCTTCTACATTCTGGGCCTATGGTAACCATGGTAACCATGGGTTGTATATATATTTACCTTGGATACCTTGTACATTCTGGGACTTAGTAACCATGGTAACCATGGGTTATATCTATATTTATACAGTCATGGACGAAAATGTTGGCACCCCTGCACTTCTGTCAGATAATGCAACAATTCTCCCCAAAACTTGTTGGAAATACAAATGATTTGGTATTCACATGTTCAATTCTATTGTTTACATTGACACAACACAAAAAAGAAGACAAAAAAAGCCACATCTAACATATACAACACAAAACTCCAAAAATGGGGCGGACAAAATTATTGGCACCCTTTAAAAATTGTAAGAAATAATTGTATTTCAAGCAAGTAATGGTCCTTTCATTTGTATTTAAATGCACCTGTGGCAAGACACAGGTGCTGGCAATATAGAAATTACACTTGCAACCAGTTTAAATGAAGCAAAGTTGATTCAACCTTTGTGTTGTGTGTCATAATGAGCATGGAGAAGAGAAAGAAGAGAAAAGAATTGTCTGAGAATTTGAGAAGCAAAATTGTGGAAAAGTATGGACAATCCCAAGGCTACAAATCCATCTCGAGAGATCTCAATGTTCCTGTGTCCACTGTGCGCAATGTGGTTAAGAAGTTTAAAGCCCATGGTATTGTCGCCAACCTCCATGGACGTGGAAGGAAGACAAAAATTGATGCAAGATTGCAAAGAAAGATTGTTCGAATGGTGGATAAAGATCCTAGAACCACTTCTAAACAAATTCAAGCTGACTTGCAGAAACAAGGTACAACAGTTTCAACTCGCACTATCCGTCGAAGTTTGAATAAAATGGAACGCTATGGTAGGAGACCCAGGAAGACCCCACTGCTGACAAAGAGACATAGAAAAGCCAGACTGGAGTTTGCTAAAATGTACGTGAGGAAGCCAAAATCATTCTGGGAGAATGTCCTATGGACTGATGAGACCAAAGTAGAGGTTTTTGGTATAGCGCATCATTCTACTATTTACAGAAAACGGAATGAGGCTTACAAAGATCCCTACGGTCCCTACAGTCAAATATGGTGGAGGTTCACAGATGTTTTGGGGTTGCTTTGCTGCCTCTGGCACTGGTTGCCTTGACTGTGTGCATGGCATCATGAAATCTGAAGACTATCAAAGAATTTTGGGGCGTAATGTAGGGCCCAGTGTCCGAAGGTTGGGTCTCCGTCAGAGGTCATGGGTCTTCCAGCAGGACAATGACCCAAAGCACACTTCTAAAAGCACCCACAAATGGTTCAACACAAAGCGCTGGAGAGTTCTGAAATGGCCAGCAATGAGTCCAGATCTCAATCCCATTGAACACCTGTGGCGTGATCTAAATACAGCAGTTGGGAGAAGGCACCCTTCAAACGTGAGAGACCTGGAGCAGTTGGCAAAAGAGGAGTGGTCCATATTCCTGTAGAGAGGTGTAAGAGACTCATCCATGGATACAGGAAGCGATTGATTTCAGTAATTTTTTCCAAAGGGTATGCTACCAAGTATTAAGTTGAGGGTGCCAATAATTTTGTCCGGCCTATTTTTGGAGTTTTGTGTGAAATCATGTTAGATGTGGCTTTTTTTGTCTGCTTTTTTGTGTTGTTCCAATGCAAACATAAGAAATAAACATGTTAATACCAAAGTCTTTGTAATTGCAACAATTTTCAGGGAAAAGGGGTACATTATCTGACAGAATGGCAAGGGTGCCAACATTTTCGTCCATGACTGTATATATATATTTACCTTGGATACCTTGTACATTCTGGGACTTCTGGAACTCATCATCTGACACAGCTTGTTTCTTGTTTCCTAGGAGACTAACACCACAGAAGGTCACCTCATGAAACCATGGAAACAAACAACACAGAGCCGTTGCCAGGCTAGTGGGTCTGTTAGCGTGCGCACAGAACCGCAGGCCTCATATTCTACAGAATATGAAACACGACATTTATAAACCATTATATTATGTAACTTTACAACACAAACCTGTGTATCAACCACAGTTTAATACATTTGAACCACAATCACATAAAAATAAATGCCATGAAGTTGTGGTGTGAGCGCTTCTAGCGCTAATCTTTAAAAGTTGTATGGTGCAAAATACTACATACACACACACATGCATTGATGAGCATTTCAAGCTAAAATACAACCCCCCTTTCTGCACACACACACCTTACCCTTACCCATAGGCCACATACATCCTTATCCATACAGACACACAGACACACACACAGACACACACACAGACACACACACAGACACACACACAGACACACACACAGACACACACACAGACACACACACACACACACACTCACCTGTGGGCAGCTTTAGTGAGGTGTGTGAGCCAGGTGTTTCGCTCCTCACGCGTGTGTGTGTGGATCTCGTACATCTCAGGCCCTGTGGACGACTCTGTGATGAGGAAGAGTCCTCTCTCCTGATTGGCTACTTCTCTCACTATGAGTCTGTGCAGGGAGACCACTGCAGCCTTCTGCTCCTAAACACACACACACACACACACACACACACACACACACACACACACACACACGTCTTCGCAGGGAGACCACTGCAGCCTTCTGCTCCTAAAACACACACACACACACACACACACACACACACACACACACACACGTCTGTGCAGGGAGACCACTATCCGGTACACTTTATCCTCGACGATGGTAAGCCGAGTGGTGTCATTAAGGACTTGATCTCCATTTTCCAAGATGGAATTGTAGATGGCCTGGACATCAGAGTCATTTTGTTGAGCTGTCCATATTTCATCATCCCTTACAGGAAGTCCCAACTTTAGAGGGTCTGGCTTCTCTTCTGGCTTCTCTTTCATTATAGTAGCGCAGATTGCAGTACTCACGGAAACAGGAGCTCGGGACAGGGCGTCAGGGACAGTGTTGTATCGGCCTTTCCTGTACTCCACGAAAAGCTGAACTCTTGGAGTAACAAAGCCCAGCGCATGAGCCGTGGACTGGGTTTGTTAGACTTGAATACCCAGCTTAGAGCAGCATGGTCTGTCACCACCATGAAGTGTCGACCCTCCAGGTAGTGACGCCACTTTTGTAAAGCCCAGACCACGGCCAGGCACTCTTGCTCTGTGGTGGTATAATTTCTCTCGGCCTTGTTTAGAGTTCGGCTTGCGAAGGCTAGGACCTCCTCAGACCCTTGGGCTCTCTGCTGAACTAGTATTGCACCGAGACAGATGTTGCTGGCATCCGTGTATACAGTCAGAGGCAATCGCAAATCAGGGTGTCCCAAGATGGGGGGAAGGACCAAGTGTGTCTTCAAAGGCTTCTTGACACTCCAAAGTCCAGTGGAATTTGGCCCCTTTCCGCTTGAGTTGGTGCAACGGTTCAGCAACTTGAGAAAAATTTGGCACAAACCGATGATACCATCCGGCCATACCTAAAAAGCGCTGAACTCCTTTGAAACAGGTGGGCACTAGGAAATCGTTGATGGCCTGGGTCTTCTCTGGATCTGCTTGAACTCCCTCAGCCGAGACTACATGGCCCAGAGAGGTGATTTTTGTTTGGAAGAAGTTACTTTTGTCCATGTTCACCGTTAGGCCAGCTGTGCAGAGGCTGTCAAGAACCAGCTGCAGATCATTGAAATGAGTATGGTAGTCTGATGAATAAATGATGATATCATCCAAATAAACAAAACAGTTCTTCCCTAAGAGGTCCTTGAGGGCACATTCCATTAATCTTTGGAACGTAGCTGGGGTATTCTTAAGACCGAAAGGCATTACTCTGAACTGGTAAAGTCCATGGCAACAGACAAAGGCGGTTTTCTTACTGTCTGCATCCATCTAGACTTGCCAGTATCCACTATTCAAATCCAGATTAGTGAATACTACCGAACCAGCCAAGGACTCCAGAATTTCCTGGATGGTAGGCAAGGGATATGCGTCACTGTGGGTAACGCCATTCAATTTGCGGTAATCAACGCAAAATCTTAGACCACCGGTTTTCTTAGGTATAAGGACCACCGGGGAGGCCCAAGGGGAAGAAGAGGGTTCAATGACCCCTTTAGCAAGCATGTCCTTAACAAGCTCTTTGATGACTTGCAGCTTAGCTGGAGATACTCGATAGGGCCGTTGTTTTAAAGGCACATCATGGGTAAGAAAGATTTTGTGTTTCAAGTGTCCGGTATGGCCAAGACGAGAGGTGCAGACATCAGCATTGTCCTGCAGCTGCTTCAAGAGCTGTGTCTTGTCAGGACCATGCAACAGGGTTGCTTCAACAGCCTGACGCCAGGACTGCCCATCATGAACAATGTGTGAGGAGGTCAGAGCTTCTGGTTGAATAGTGGAGAAGAAGGAAACTTGGGGTGGGCGTCCCCAGTCATTCAATGCCGGTGAGTCGTTCAGAAAGCTAAATCTTTCGGTGCAGGGCTGAAACCAGAAAGTGAGCCTGGAAACATCTATCCGCATGCCACTGAAGAAGATGAAGTCCAAGCCCAGCACCACAGGGAGTACTAGTGTCTGCTCCGATAGGATCACTGTAGGTAGGGTCCAAGTTCGGTTATGCACCGTGTACTGCAGTTCACTGTGTCCTAAGGGTTGCTTGGATTTTCCATCAGCCAGATACAATGGGCCATCTTGCCATGACTCTATTTGTGCCTCAGCGGTCTTGATCTTTGTCCATAACTGTTCGGACATCAAGGTATAAGAGGAACCTATGTCCAAAACAGCTGCTCCAGTCCATGTCCCAATGGTGACTGGGACCATTAACTGGTGAGGAATGGTACTGCGGCCACCAGGCACATATGAACAGGGCACCTCAGGACTGTTGTCCTGAAGCTCAGGAGCCCTAGTGGTTATGGCATGGAATGTTGCAGTAGTGGGGGGACGACTGGACTCACCCGAGGCAGGGGGCCCCTTCCGGTAATTGTATGACTGCTGTTGTGGACAGGAAGCAGGAGAATGTGGTTGCTTACACTTCCAACAATAGGGTTTGTTAGCCAGTTGTTGGGCCGATGAGTCAGTCGAAGTTTGCTTTATGGATCCACCTTTGGACGTTGCTGGCACTACATGTTGCTTATTTTGTTCATAACACTTCTGATTGTCCTTGTCTTTCTCTTTGACGCAGTTGACTAGCAATACGAGGATTTATGTTCTTAAGGATACGATTAATAACCTCCTCCTCCTGAATGTTGGGTGTCCAACGTTTACATAATGAGCGATACATGTAAGCAAAAGCAAGGATATATTCCCCTTCAGCTTGTACTCGGATGCGCATCCTCTCTGCTAACTCATCTGCATAGTCTTCTGCTAAGAAAGCAGAAAGAAAGCTGAAACAGCTGAGCGACCTAAAAGAGCTTGTCAGAGAGAATTTAGATAAAGCGCAGAAGAGACAGAAAAGGAACTATGACAAGAACAGGCGGGAGGTGGAGTTCCAAATGGATGATAGGGTGTGGCTAAAAGCGCACCCATTCTCCAGAGCCGATCGGAAATTCACTGCCAAATTAGCTCCAAGGTGGAACGGACCTTACAGGGTTGTTAAAAGTACGGGACCTCTTAACTACCAGATTGACAGAGAAGAAACATGAGGACTTACGTGTAATCCACGTAGCCCGGCTTAAGCCCTGTTATCTGACAGCCAAAGAGTTGGATGACCTCCAACGGAAGAAGGTGCTGAACGTATTGCATGAGTCGAGTGATGAGGAGGAATTCTTGG
>NC_137928.1:40000-45000 GCF_963457725.1 Sprattus sprattus
GTGTGTATGTAGATGCATGTGTGTTTGTGTGTTTGTGTGTGTGTGGGTGTGTATGTGTGTGGGTGTGTGTGTGTGTGTGTGTGTGTGTGTCGTACCTCTGAGTCTTCCGGAACTGGTTCTGCAGATGAGTGGACCGCTGTGTATGAGGGTGCGGGGGGAGTGTGTGTGTGTGGTGTGTGTGGTGTGTGTGGTGTGTGTGGTGTGTGTGGTGTGTGTGGTGTGTGTGAGCTGCTGCTTGCTAAATGTCTCTCCACTGCGGAGGCGTGTGGCGCTCCGGCTGTCCAGGCGCAGCAGGATGTGTGTGAGGGTGTGTGTCCTCTCCCAGGCTCCCACACTGCTCTCCACCTCAGTCAGCACCGCACGTACCCCACGCAGAGCACAGCCACACACACACGCCTCCCCACTGCCCTCTGGAAACACACACACACACACACACACACACACCAATAACACACACACCAATAAACACACATACATATGACCACACACACCCACACACACACGCCTCCCCACTGCCCTCTTGAAACACACACACACACACACACACACACACACACCAATAAACACACACACAGCGCAATAAACACATATACATATGACCACACACACTCACACACACACGCCTCCCCACTGCCCTCTGGAAACACACACACACACACACACACACACACACTAGGGTGCATCAAAAAACAGAGTTTAAGCATATTGATCTGTCTGGGTGCTTAAAGTGTTACCATCCATGCAAAAACAATAAATGCAAAATATTTTTGTGATACGTGGTGATCTAGAGGTGGAACGGCACATCAGCTTTTAAGGTAAAAGGAGGTAAGCGGCACTCATTCAGAGCCATGATACATTTTTGATGTTGTTCTCTGGTGCCATCACTTTGGGCTTTGGTTTCAATGTTTGGTTTCAAGAAGAATAAACAAGCCATCTGACAAAGTGTGAGGACACACACACATAATTTCCACGAGAACTTTTTGAGAAATTTTGGCCTATAGTCCATTCTGCAATGAGTTAACTAGCTAGCTATTGATAACTAGTATAACTTAGCTTTGCTACCTCATCATTAGCTAACGTTAGTTTTGGACATCATTCGTTTTGGAGATCATTTTGGTGTGTCCTATAGTCTATTCTGCAATGAGTTTAGTAGCTAACTATCGATAGCTAGTGTCACTACCCGATGGTAGTCGCTACCCGATGGTAGTCGCACATGATCAGACACAAACAATTTACGGTATAAGGCTCAACGTCAACATATGGGGTTGTCTTAACGCATAATGTAGGCATATTTAGGCTGACATGCAAACTGCTGCAGGGGTGGTGCTGCACCGATCAGGTTGTCAACATGGCATTTGACACCACCGCTTCAAACACTGGCCATCTCACAGCAGCCTGCATTGCTATCCAGCTCTCACTGGGTCGACCACTGCTCTGGTCCGGGTGGCGGCACCACATCTGCGAGGTGCTCCTCAGCCACATTTTCACTGACCTCAAGGTGGAGACCTCACGCTCGCCAGAGGTAACATTGTTTACCCGGCTCCGGGACAACTGGGACCTGGTGCCACAGGACAGCAGCCCATTGTCCCGCTACATTCCTGATGTGGCCGAACCACTGTTCCTGGGCAAGTTACGTGCTGAACTAATTGCGTGCACTGCAGGAGTTCTCAACTACAAGCGAGGCGACTACCGCGAGTTCGTGCAGCTGTGTCTGGTATATCGGGGTGCAGACAGTGCTGCACACACTCCAGTTAGCTTTCAACGGCCGGGAGCACTGCACAAGGCGCGGTGGATGGCCAAGCTGCTTTACACTCTTAAGCTGGCCTTGATGGAGCAGCACTATGCGTTGCTTCCTCAGGGAACCATCACAACACGGCAGCAGGTGCCGAAGATTCGGACGTTTGCCAACTTCATTACACACATCTATGCAACGTTGTGGCTGACCTGTGACACGGCCGTAGATGCGGCATGGAATGATCTTGCACTCTTCCACCAACTGTACGCTTACAAGTCTGTTGACGAGTGCATTGCAGCATCAGCAATTAAGGCAAGGAGAAGGCACCTATGGTACCTGACAGGCGAGATGCTGCCCCTGGCACTCTTCAGCACTAAGGTGCCAGTTTGCGAGCGGCGCGCACTTGCAGATGCCATCTTGGGGCACAAGCCGACTGACCTCCCCATGCGAGCCCCACAGCTCCGCTTTGGCACTGGCTTCGGCAAGCCCAAGTTCCCAACCCTCTCACCAACCACCAGCTTGGCTGACCTCGCCAACCCAGACTGCTGGTTCGGTATGCACCAGCTGCAAATCAATCCAGTGTTTCTTTCACTGGATGTAGAGGATTGGGCTGCCAGTGAAGCATTCCAGATGAGTGCCATCAATGTTGTGAATGACTGTGCCGAGCGTGGGGTCAAACTCACATCAGACTTTGTGGCAGCAGCCAGGAGCGAGGAGCACCTGCAGAATGTGCTGCAGGCAGTTGAGCAGGACCGCTCTAAACAGCCAAAGCTGCGCCACTGCAAGCGCAAACTACACCAGGACTAGGACTCAATTTGAATGTTCTTTTTGTTCTTAAATAAATAAGTGATGTTATAAATAAATGTTTTTCTATTGAAAATAAATGTTCTCAAAAATAAATGTTCTCAAAAACTATCTTACGTTTCAGTTTTTATTGCCTAGGAAAACAGCCAAAACGGCCCATTTTCACATTTTTTCACAATTTTCACATGCTGTGTTCCACCTCTAAATCTCAATGAATTTTCCTCACACTTCGCAAAAGTCATTTTTATGTGTGTCCGAACAAAATGCAACCCCAGACAGCTTGATATGTTGAGATTTCATTTTTGCATTGCAATTTGATGCACCCTAACACACACACACCAATAAACACACACACAGCGCAATAAACACACATACATATGACATTCATACATTCAAACATATGACCAAACACACCCACACACACACACACACACATAGCAATAAAAACACACACACAGCAATAAACACACGTACGTTTGACCACACACAATAATGAATATGCGTACACACAACAATAAATGTGTACGAGTGTGTGTGTGTGTGTGTGTGTGTGTGTGTGTGTGTGTGTGTGTGTGTGTGTGTGTGTTTGAGTGTGTGTGTGTCTGTGAGTGTGTGTGTGTATGAGTGTGTGTGTTTGAGTGTGTGTTAGTGTGTGTGTGTGTGTCTGTGAGTATGTACCCTCTGTGTATTGCAGTAGTCTCTCTAGTAGAATGGGGTATTTGGTAATTCTCTGGGTGACCACCAGGAGGAGTTCTGGGATTTCTCTTCTTTTCAGCTCCCCGTTCCGCCTCTGCTGCTGCAACACACACACTTGAGAGTGAGTGTGTGAGTGTGTGAGTGTGTGAGTGTGTGAGTGTGTGAGTGTGTGTGTGAGTGTGTGTCTGTTTATGTGTGTGTGTTTTGTGTGTGTGTGTGTGTTGTGGTGCCCCAAGCTGAGTTTGGGTCCCACTAGATTTATAAGTCAGTGAATCCCCTTACCAGGCGTCTACAAGGCAGGCTTTAGGACCCTGGGGAGGTGTTCTGGGCACTAGGCAGGTCAGGCTTTCCCTAATTGAAAACTCACCTGCAGATTGCTTGACTAGTTGCTTGTCAGTGCCAATCTAGTCAAACAAAAGGGTTTTAAAGAGTCAGTAAGAAGGACTGGAGAGAGAGAGAGAAAGAGAGGGGGGGGTTAAGGAGCCGGTAGCACTGGGTGCTAGCCAATGAGTTTACCCCATTTTCTGTTATGTTTGAATACCAATGTTGTAACTTTAATAAAGAACCTGCCTTTGAGAAATGCCCTGGTTGCGTCCTTCTGAGAGCTGGCCTGCCACAGTGTGTGTGTGTGTGTGTGTGTGTGTGTGTGTGTGTAAAGATTAACGGCGTGTGTTTTTGTGGGTGTGTGTGTGTTAGAGATGCGCGGATGGGCTATTATTTCATCCGCAACCACATCACAAAACGCATGATCCGTCCGCTATCCATCCACACCATTTTTTTTTACCAATTTTCAAAACCGCATCCGCCGCCATCCGCCTGTTGTTTTTAGGTATAGGCGCTGCTGACGCGAGGCTGACGCGAGGCTGACGCGAGGCTGACGCGAGGCTAGACATTTCTTGCCTGTTCTTGAAAGGAGATCCAATGCCGCAAAGATATTTAAAGGATAAAGTCCCTAGTATGAAAGCCTATTGGCTATGTTGTAGCCTATACCCAGAATATTATCAGTGAAGTGACGTCTGTCTCCGATCGATGCACAGGGAGAAACTTTCAAATAGCCAAGCACATCGGTAAACCTGACCTTACCATAGGCTAGTAGGCCTACACTTTTTTATCATTGTAATAAAACGCAATTTGGTTCACCATTTTAATATGGTAATATAGCCTAGTGCTTTTTTTTTGCAAAATGAAAGAAAGCCTTTTAAGGAAACGCCGACTGGAGCCTATTAATTCCGAAATTTCACCGCATTGAAGGCTATATACTGTAACAACCCCAACACTTGCCTGCTTGCCTTGCAAATCAAAGTTTTCCAACTATTTACCTTCTTTCTTAGGTGTTGATGTTACTGAGCTAAAAGTTTAACTTGTTCTGAACATCTCGCGCTGCCAATGCCCAATGTCACTTCTGAGTCAAATCACTCCATCATCTCTTTGAAATTCCATATTCCACGAGTGGTAGGCTACAATGACTGACTGTTTTAAAATATAACTTATAGCCTAACGAAACAAAATAACCCAGGCAGTTTCATCTACGAGACGTTAAGGCTTCTTCCAATACTGACAGCTGACTCATAACTTGCAGGTTTGCGGCGCTGCAAGGAGACGTGAGATTGAACGGATCGTCACTTAATTTAAACTTTTTTGCTTCCGTTAGTGTGTGTGTGTGTGTGTGTGTGTGTGTGTGTGTGTGTGTCTGGTCACTGACAAAAACTATTTTGTCTGTCTGTATTCCGTAGAACATTAACACACTGGTAATCTGCTCATGGAG
>NC_137928.1:57500-60000 GCF_963457725.1 Sprattus sprattus
ATACTTTTAACACAGTTATAAAGAGGAAGTCCATGAAAAGGGTCTTAATCTATAAATCTATAAATAAACAGATAAAACAAGCATAAAATGAATACATAAATATATATGAATACTCAGTCTGTTCCACGCACTCTCTTTTATATCTTCATATCAATCTCTCTATTCAAATGGACAATCGAATAGATGAAATCGATTTTTTTTGAGCCGGAGGCCTCTAGTAAATAGATGTTAGCCTTGGGTTAGGAACTTAGAACCCTAGGGTTAGGAACTTAGAACCCTACGGTCATGCATCTTTCTCACCTTCCTCTTCCTCATGTGTTCCGAGAGCAGGCTGAAGGTTCTGTTGAGATGCTTCTCTTCAGTCTTCACTGGAGAGACCATAGAGACTAACCCATCAGTCTTCACTCGACCGACCATAGAGACTAACCCATCAGACTTCCCTGGACCTCCTTTATCTATCCCATCCGTCCTCTCTGGAGGGACCATAGAAACATGACCTCCTTTATCTAACACATCCGTCTTCTCTGGAGAGACCATAGAGACTAACCCATCCGTCTTCTCTGGACCGACCATAGAGACTAACCCATCAGACTTTTCTGGAGAGACCATAGAGACATGAGCTCCTTTATCTAACACATCCGTCTTCTCTGGAGAGACAGAGGAGCAGTCTCCTGCTACAGCATCTTCAGACTTCACTGGAGGGAGGAGGGAGGTGCAGTCTCCGTCTGATGGAACAAGGGAGGTGCGGTCTATATCTTGAGGTTGGAGAGAGGTGCGGTCTATATCTGGAGGGAGCAGGGAGGTGTGGTCTCCATCTGGAGGGAGCAGGGAGGTGCAGTCTCTATCTTGAGGTTGGAGGGAGGTGTAGTCTCTGTCTGGACTATCTGGAGGTTGGAGGGAGGTGTAGTCTCTGTCTGGACTATCTGGAGGAAGGAGGGAGGTGCGGTCTCCATCTTGAGGGAGCAGGGAGGTGCAGTCTCCATCTTGAGGGTGGTAAGCGAGGAAGAGGAGGTGGCCCTCCTCATCATCTCCATCCCAACCCAAAGTGTTCTCAGACTTGAACAGAGGAATGGATCCGTCACATTTGGCTTTTGATGACATGTCAACATCTTCATCTTCCTCACTGTCAGAACTGCAATAAACAGCATCACACAACACCATCATCATCATATCCATGGTAACTGCAAAGACCAACATCAGAAGCATCAAAGAGGAGTATAAACCGACCCTCCTCATTCACTCTAATAGACAGGGTTATAAACCTCCTCACTCTAATAGACAGGGTTAAGGGTTAAAGGTCAGGGTTAAGAGTTAGGGTTAGGGTCCTCCTACACTCGAACTGACATCATCATCGTCATTTTACCTGTTTGTCTCCAGGATGCTGTCCCACTGGTTCATATCTGCTGATTAGAAATAAACACAAACACACACACACACACACACACACACACACACACACACATATAATCAACACATATGCACTCCAACACACAAACACACAAACACACATACACACACACACACACACACTCTCCTGGGCCCTATTTCTCGTACCTCGCCAATTCAGTTACCAAGATCTTTTTTCAGGGTAAGATTACATAAGTCAGCCTTTTCGGTTCCACTAAGCAACTTTGGCGAAATCACCATAGCAACACATCAATAAACTTGAACCTGCTCCAGCGCAGGCTATCAGCTTAAGTGACCTGGATAAGCTTGCCACTCCCCCGGATAAAAATGGCAGTTCACTTCCTCAGAGATCCCACTGACGAAGAAGCAGTATTAGTTAGATAAGCGTTTTATAGAGAGAGCATTGGTCGAGATCACGAAGATCCGTTGTCACATCATGAAGACTTCCTATATTGATAACTGAATTCTGGTCCAATTAACAACATTGTTTGAACACGTCAGCCTTAAAGGAGCAGAGCATGACAGCCTTAAAGGAACCAAGATAGCCTCTCTTCAATCATCGCGTTAATTTAAACTGGCTGATAGGACATTTGATCGACTTAGTTGAACTACGTACGAGGAATAGGGCCCAATTCTGCCTATCAGTAAACATCATCGCATGCCATTGGCACACAGTAATAAACAAACATTAACACACACAGATAAACACACATTAACACACACAGTAATAAACAAACATAAACAGACACAGATGAACAAACATAAACACACATAAACACACACAGATAAACACACATAAACACACACAGATAAACAAACATAAACACACACAGTAATAAACAAACATAAACAGACACAGATAAACAAACATAAACACACACAGATAAACACACATAAACACACACAGATAAACACACATAAACACACACAGATAAACAAACATAAACACACACAGTAATAAACAAACATAAACAGACACAGATAAACAAACATAAACACACACAGATAAACATAAACACACACAGATAAACATAAACACACACAGACAAACATAAACACACACAGATAAACATAAACACACACAGATAAACAA
>NC_137928.1:67500-72500 GCF_963457725.1 Sprattus sprattus
CAGTGTTCGCATAGTGCTTTTATTTATTATAGGACATCACAATGCCTCGGTCTCGGAATAATGATTATAAATGTTAAATATTGTTAATCATACAAATATTGTCCTATTTATCATTATTACAATTATTTAAATCCGAGGATATCTGTAGAATTGATGTGAACGCAATTAACAATGTTTTCTCTTCATTGGCTGAAGTAGTTTGCATAGCATTGGCCATTGAAATGAACAGGGTAGATAGCATAGCATTGGCCATTGAAATGAACAGGGTAGATAGCATAGCATTGGCCATTGAAATTAACGGGGTAGCTAGCATAGCATTGGCCATTGAAATGAACGGGGTAGCTAGCATAGCATTGGCCATTGAAATGAACGGGGTAGCTAGCATAGCATTGGCCATTGAAATGAACGTGGTAGCTAGCAAAGCATTGGCCATTGAAATGAACGGGGTAGCTAGCAAAGCATTGGCCATTGAAATGAACGGGGTAGCTAGCATAGCATTGGCCATTGAAATGAACGGGGTAGCTAGCATAGCATTGGCCATTGAAATGAACGGGGTAGCTAGCATAGCATTGGCCATTGAAATGAACGGGGTAGCTAGCATAGCATTGGCCATTGAAATGAACGGGGTAGCTAGCATAGCATTGGCCATTGAAATGAACGGGGTAGCTAGCATAGCATTGGCCATTGAAATGAACGGGGTAGCTAGCATAGCATTGGCCATTGAAATGAACGGGGTAGCTAGCAAAGCATTGGCCATTGAAATGAACGGGGTAGCTAGCAAAGCATTGGCCATTGAAATGAACGGAGTAGCTAGCATAGCATTGGCCATTGAAATGAACGGGGTAGCTAGCATAGCATTGGCCATTGAAATGAACGGGGTAGCTAGCATAGCATTGGCCATTGAAATGAACGGGGTAGCTAGCATAGCATTGGCCATTGAAATGAACAGAGTAGCTAGCATAGCATTGGCCATTGAAATGAACGGGGTAGCTAGCATAGCATTGGCCATTGAAATGAATCAGAGTTGTAATAAGTCATTCTCTCCAGGTCTATAATACCTCCATGTACCTCAGGGCGTTATTTGTGAGAATACAGCCTGATTGGCTTATGCAATGCGGGCTTTGGCCAATGACAGGCTGTCAGGTCAGAGAGTTTTGCGTTGAAACTTAACGGAGAGACTTGCGCTTCTGAACCGGTTCATAACTTTTAAACTGGGGCACGGTTCATGTCATTTTAATACCAATACAGGACTTCACACATCAATGTAATCGTATCTTACACGCTTAAAACAGATATCGATACGTATCGGTTATTTTTTACAGCCCCAATACACACACACACACACTCGCTTGCTCGCACGCACACATACACACACACACCCTCTCACACACACACTCACCCCATCACACACATACATACACACACCCCATCACACACATACACACACACACACAGACACACACTCACCCCATCACACACACACACACACTCACCTGAATGTAAGTCTTCTATGGGTGAGGTCCTATAGGATAGTCTTCCCTCCTTTGCTGTTGTCTCCTTAGGGTTAGCCTGTTCCTCTCTCCTTCTATTCCCTTCCTCTCTCCTTCTGTTCTATTCCTCTCTCCTTATGTTCCCTTCCTCTCTCCTTCTGTTCTATTCCTCTCTCCTTATGTTTCCTTTCTCTCTCTTTCTGTACCTCTCCGTCTATTTCTCTCTCTGTCTGTTTATCTCTCTGTCTCTCGATCCCTTTCTCTCTCTCTCTCTCTTTCTCTATTTCTCTCTCTCTCTCTGTTTATCTCTCTGTCTCTCGATCCCTTTCTCTCTCTCTCTCTCTTTCTCTCTCTCTGTTTATCTCTCTCTGTCTCTCGATCCCTTTCTCTCTCTCTCTCTCTTTCTCTATTTCTCTCTCTCTCTCTGTTTATCTCTCTCTGTTTAACTCCCTCTCTCTCTTCCTCTCGTGGCCTTTCTCTGTCATAGTTCATTTCTCTGCTAATGTCTTCCTCTCTCATTCAGTTACTCAGAAACTAATTGATTTACCAGTTCATTAACACACACACACTCACACACACACACAAACATACACACACACACACACACACACACACATACACACACACACACACACACACACACACACACACATACACACATATACACACACACACACACACACACATCTACACTCCCTATTTGTGGAAAACACACACATTGAAATGTACAAAATAACAGAACACATGTCCATCCCTGACCAAAGATGGACAGTTCACTTCACCTGGCCCCCGGGCGCTACAAGCTGCCCACTGCTCCTGGGGGGTCCTGGAGGAGCGATGTTCCAGGGTGGGAAACGGCAGACGATAAATTCACCTCAGGCCTGTGTGTGTGTGTGTGTGTGTGTGTGGATGTGTGTGTGTGTGTGTGTGTGTGTGTGTGTGTGTGTGCGTGTCAGTGTGTGTTTGTGTCTGTGTGTCTGTGTGTCTGTGTGTGTGTGTGTGTGTGTGTGTGTGTGTGTGTGTATCTGTCTGTGTGTGTGTGTGTGTGTGTGCGTGTCAGTGTGTGTGTGTGTGTGTGTGTGTGTGTCGCCTCCATATATAACACGTGTGTGTTGCAGTTGTGTGTGCCATTGAAAAAACCTGACAATTCTTAATTATTATTAGTATTATTCAAACAGATACACAAACACACTCACAGCCACAAGTTCTCTGATGACTCTGCTGTTGTGGGGTGTATCAGGGATGGACAGGAGGGTGAGTACAGGAGCCTGGTGGACAACGTTATGCAGTGGTGTAGGCACAACCACCTGCAGCTGAACACCACCAAGCAAGGGATGGCAGTCAGAGCACATACTCATGTGTAGTGGGGTAGTGTGTGTTTGTGTGTGTGTGTGTGTGTGTGTTTGTGTGTGCGTGTGTATATGATTTGTGTGTGTGTGTCTGTCTGTGTGTGTGTGTGTGTGTGCGTGTGTGTGTGTGTGTATGTGATTTGTGTGTGTGTGTGTGTGTGTATGTGATTTGTGTTCATGTATGTATGTTTGTGAGTTGTGTAATTGTATAAGCTACTGGATGTCCTAAAATGTCTCTCAGGATTAAAGTATCCATCCATCTATCTATCACATACCACGCCAAAGAGCGATGGTCAGGGCACACACTCGTGTATAGTGATGGTGTGTGTGTGTGTGTGTGTGTGTGTGTGTGTGTGTGTGTGTGTGTGTGGGATGGCAGTGTGTGTGTGTGCGATGGGATGGCAGTCAGAGCACACACTCATGTATAGTGATGGTAGTGTGTGTGTGTGTGTGTGTGTGTGTGTGTGTGTGTGTGTCAGCCCAACCCAAACCCGAATATTTTCTCTATATGTGGCCGGACCCGGGGTATTCAACCTCTACCACACACACACACACACACACACACACACACCTGTGGTATTACTCTGGGAGACACACACACACACACACACACACACCTGTGGTATTACTCTGGGAGACACACACACACACACCTGTGGTATTACTCTGGGAGACACACACACACACACCTGTGGTATTACTCTGGGAGACACACACACACACACACACACACACACACACACACACACACACACACACACACACACACACACACACACACACACACACACACACACACACACACACACACACACACACACACACACACACACACACACACACACACACACACACACACACACACACACACACACACACACACCTGTGGTATTACTCTGGGAGACACACACACACACACACCTGTGGTATTACTCTGGGAGACACACACACACACACCTGTGCTGTTACTCTGGGAGAGAAAGATACACACACACACACACACAAACACACCACACACACACCCCTGCTGTTATTCTGGGAGACACACACACACACACACACACACACACACAAAAACAAACACACCACACACACCCCTCCCCCCCCCCCCCCCCACACACCTCTGCTGTTATTCTGGGAGACACACACACACGTTGAATATCCAGAACATTTTATTCACTTTGAAGAGGCAGTGAGGGGTAGAGCATTCTAGAACTAGAATATTCAGGTTGAGGGTTTAGATATTCAGGTTCAGGGGTTGGACATTCATTGAACTAATTGTGCAGCAGATTGTGCATGAGAGGAAACTGGGTAATTTAATCACCAATTACAGAGAAACACACAGGAAACCGGAACACACTCACAGTGTGTGTGTGTTTGTGTGTGTGTGTATGCGGGGGTTACTGGTAAGAAACACACACATACACACACACACGCAGGACAAGCACAAAAGATACACACACACCGTAACCCAAAGGAAACAGCACCATGTTCGTTTGTCTGCGTGTGCCTGTACTTGTGTTATTGTGTGTGTGTGTGTGTGTGTGTGTGTGTGTGTGTGTGTGTTTCTTTGGCTGCATGTGTGTGTGTGTGTGTCTTTGGCTGCATGTGTGTGTGCTACTGTGTGTGTGTGTCTTAGACGGCTGTGTGTGTGTGTTCGTATGTGTGTGTGTTATTATGTGTGTGTGTGATCTGAAAGAGTGAGTGTGTGTGTGTGTGTTATTGTGGGTGTGTGTGTTATTATGTGTGTGTTATTGTGTGTGTTTCTTTGGCTGCATGTGTGTGTGTGTGTGTGTGTCATTGTGTGTGTGTGTGATCTGGAAGAGTGTGTCTGTGTGTTGTTGTGTGTGTGTGTGTGTGATCTTGAAGAGTCTGTGTGTGTGTTATTGTGTGTGTTTCTTTGGCTGCATGTGTGTGTGTGTGTGTGTCATTATGTGTGTGTGTGATCTGACAGAGTGTGTGTGTATGTGTTATCTGACAGAGTGTGTGTGTATGTGTTCTGTGTATTATTATTGGTGTGTGTGATCTGAAAGAGTGTGTGTGTGTGTGTGTGTGTGTGTTATTGTGTGTGTGTGTGATCTGAAAGAGTGTGTGTGTGTGTTATTTTGTGTGTGTGTGATCTGAAAGAGTGTGTGTGTGTGTTATTGTGTGTGTGTGTGAT
>NC_137928.1:80000-82500 GCF_963457725.1 Sprattus sprattus
CTACTGCAGTCTGTCGTACGTCTCTGGTTAGTTAATAAACTACATATCCCATGTGACGCTTTGACGGAAATCGCGGGTCTGTTTCCGCAGGAGGGAGATTCGCATGATCCCCATGAACAAAATAGAGTGCGGGACGTGGAACTAAAAGGTAAATTATTTTTTTAAAGCGAAAGTGAGAAGTGACAGAACTGATAGTCACTGTAATCTGAGTTTAGTGTTAATATATACTCACGTAAGTGTCGAGCTATTTCTTGAGCTTGCACGCTAAAACGAACCCACGCCGTCTCAAACTAACTGTCTGTTTGTCTGGTCGTCTCCTTCTGTCTGTCACTCAAACACAGGACCGAACACACACCCTGCAGTCAGGACCGAACACACACACTACAGTCAGGACCGAACACACACCCTGCAGTCAGGACCGAACACACACCCTGCAGTCAGGACGGAAAACACTCCATTCAAGATGACATCTGCAGACGCCGTGTGAGTCTCGAGCAAAGCTTATTCAGTCCATGAGCGTCAGTCACACGTGTGTGTGTGTGTGTGTGTGTGTGTGTGTGTGTGAGTGAGTGTGAGTGAGTGAGAGAGTGTGAGTGAGTGAAAGAGAGTGTGAGTGAGTGTGAGATGGTGAGAGTGAGTGTGTGTACGCTAGCTTGACGATTAAGATGTTCTGATGTACACGCATTTGTTTGTGTTTGTTTGTTTGTTTGTTTGTTTGTGTGAAGGGATGATGACGACACGTTTAAGATTCTGATTGCGTCAGACATCCACCTGGGCTACCTGGAGAAGGACGCCATCAGAGGAGATGACACCTTCAACACCTTCAACGAGATCATGAGCTACGCTAAACTACACCAGGTACACACACACACACACACACACACACACACACACACACACACACACACACAGGAGATGACACCTTCAACACCTTCAACGAGATCATGAGCTACGCTAAACTACACCAGGTACACACACACACACACACACACACACACACACACACACACACACACACACAGGAGATGACACCTTCAACACCTTCAACGAGATCATGAGCTACGCTAAACTACACCAGGTACACACACACACACACACACACACACACACACACACACACACACACACACACACACACACACAGGAGATGACACCTTCAACACCTTCAACGAGATCATGAGCTACGCTAAACTACACCAGGTACACACACACACACACACACACACACACACACACACACACAGGAGATGACACCTTCAACACCTTCAACGAGATCATGAGCTACGCTAAACTACACCAGGTACACACACACACACACACACACACACACACACACACACACACACACACACAGGAGATGACACCTTCAACACCTTCAACGAGATCATGAGCTACGCTAAACTACACCAGGTACACACACACACACACACACACACACACACACACACACACACACACACACACACACACAGGAGATGACACCTTCAACACCTTCAACGAGATCATGAGCTACGCTAAACTACACCAGGTACACACACACACACACACACACACACACACACACACACACACACACACACACACACACACACACACACACAGGAGATGACACCTTCAACACCTTCAAAGAGATCATGAGCTACGCTAAACTACACCAGGTACACACACACACACACACACACACACACACACACACACACACACACATTGAGCTGAGAATAAGAGAATAAGCTGTGTGTGTGTAGGTTGATTTTGTGTTGCTAGGCGGAGATCTGTTCCATGAGAATAAGCCGTCTCGTAAGTCGCTTCACTGCTGCATGGAAACACTGCGTCGGTACTGCATGGGGGACCAGCCAATCAGCTTCCAGATACTCAGTGACCAGGCGGTCAACTTTGGAAACAGCCGGTAAGGAAGGAGAAACTACACAAAACACTACATTACCCATAATACTTCACTGCACACCAAACACTACACTACCCATAATGCTACACTGCACACAAAACACTACGATACCCATAATGCTACTCTTCACACAAAACACTACGCTACCCATAATGCTACTCTTCACACAAAACACTACGCTACCCATAATGCTACTCTTCACACAAAACTTTGTGGTTGGGTTAGGGTTTAGGTTTGCCATGGTGACTCTCTTACTTATTACTCTTAAGTGTCTGGTGCCCTTTCCACTTAAAGCGGAGTCACTACAGTGTGTGTGTGAGTGAATTTGTGACGTGGGGTGTGTTTTAGATTAGATTAGATTAGATTAGATTAGATTCAACTTTATTGTCATTGCACAAAGTACAAGAACTAAGACAACCAAATGCAGTCTAGCATCTAACCAGAAGTGCAAAATAGCAATACAAGTGCAGAGTATGTAAAGTGGAATAAGTGTATGAATATATGTACAGTAACAAGTAGAATATGACACTGAATTGTAATATAAACAGAATTGGGGTAGAAGTGTAGATATGATAAGTATATATAAAGTGCAGGTGT
>NC_137928.1:100000-102500 GCF_963457725.1 Sprattus sprattus
CTCTCTCTCTCTCTCTCACACACACACACACACACACACAGTCAGAGGAGCTGCAGCCCGTAACTATGGAAACTGTCAATCAGATGGCTCGCTGTCGAACAGAATCCCCAGCCGCTGACGACAACAGAGGAGAGACTTCTGCAACACACACACACACACACACACAAATACGTTAATAACACACATACACACAAATATGCTATTTACACACACACACACACACACACCAACAAGTCATTAACACACACACACACAAACAAACAAGTGCTTAACACACACAAAAACAAGCTATCAAAACACACACAAACAGCCAAGTAATTCACAAAAACAAGTAGTTAACACGCACACACACACACATAAGTCACTAACACACGCAGAGTCATTAACATTCACACACACACACACACACACACACACACACACACACACTCAGACGACACAAACATGCTCAAGCACACACACACAGACATGCTCAAGCACACACACACAGACATGCTCAAACACACACCTTTCATCTCTGTGTTGTTGTGGGCGTGGCTGGTGGAGGTTGCCATGGCGGCTCGTTTGCCGTCAGTGATGTCACTCTTCACCTGACCCAGATTCTGAAGCACCAACATGACATCACACTGTTCGTTCCTCCTCTTCAACATCTCCAACACCTACACACACACACACACACACACACAGACAGACAAAGACACACACACACACAGACGTCTCTGAATGTTGAAGCTGATCTCTGATCATAATGTGACACACACACACACTCATACCAGTATATACTCTCTCACACACACACTCACACACACTCCTACCAGTATAAACTCTCACACACACACCTTGAGGCACACACACACACACCTTGAGGCACACACACTCACACACACACACACCTTGAGGCACACACACAAACACCTTGAGGCACACACACTCACTCACACACACACACACCTTGAGGCACACACACACACACACACACCTTGAGGCACACACACACACACACACACACTCACACACACACACACCTTGAGGCACTCACACACACACACACACCTTGAGGCACACACACACACACACACACCTTGAGGCACACACACACACACACACACACCTTGAGGCACACACACACACTCACACACACACACACCTTGAGGCACACACACACACCTTGAGGCACACACACACACCTTGAGGCACTTGTAGGACTTGAGTTGGTTGATGTTGGCCTCGAGCAGCAGCAGGAAGAGGCTGAGGTCATCCCAGGCCGGTTCAAAGGTCATGACCTCTAGCGTGGGCAACAGCTGGAAGGGGGACAAGAAGTCTCGTGTGTGTGTGTGGCGCAGGGGCACGAGGATGGAGTACACACACACAGGCATCAGCACGCCGTACACACACACGTTGATCACGCTCAGCAGCTGGAAGATTCCCACCGCCACCAGCTTACACGGGAACGCTGCCGGAACGTCAGAGGAGTTCTTCAGGAGTCCTGAACGGATACTACAGGCAAACTCATCCGTCTGGAACACACACACACACACACACACAAACACACACACACCACACACACACACACACACACGTCAGAGGAGTTCTTCAGGAGTCCTGAACGGATACTACAGGCAAACTCATCCGTCTGGAACACACACACAGACACACACACACACACACACACACACACACACACACACACACACACACACACACACACACACGTCAGAGGAGTTCTTCAGGAGTCCTGAACAGATACTACAGGCAAACTCATCCGTCTGGAACACAAGTTGTGTGTGTGTGTGTGTGTGTGTATGAGTGTGTGTATGTGTGTGTGGTACCTCTGCAGCCAGTCTGATGTAGTAGGCGAGGTAGAGGACGGCCATCAGTAGGACGGCCAGCGTGAGAGCGCGGCACAGAAGGTACCGGAACAGCAGCGACCGAGAGCCACGCTTGGTCAGCAGGTACTGCTCCACCAGGGGGTACTTAAACCAGCTGTCCGTCAGGTCCAGCACTGACCTACACACACACACACACACACACACACATTCACAATATACACACACATACACACTCACACACACACAAGATACACACACATACACACACACACACAGACAGACACAGAGAGAGAGCGTATGCACACTGTGAGTGTGTGACGACGACACAGAGACAGTGTGTGTGTGTGTGTGTGTGATACAGTGTGTGTGTATGGTAATTGCAGATAGCTGGGATCCTATGCTACGCTACGCCACACTATGCAACGAGCGTGAAGTGGCTGACCAGATTGATAAACAACTACGCTATGCTATGCTACGCTAAACTACGCTGTGCTATAAACAACTATGCTACGAGTGTGAAGTGGCTGACCAGATTGATAAACAACAACGCTATGCTATGCTATAAACAACTATGTCCACCAAGATAAAACCAAAGTATTACACGTCAATGGTGAAAAAGCCAAAAGAGAGAAACTACCTGCACATTTACAAAGACTAGCAACAGGCCAGAA
>NC_137928.1:107500-110000 GCF_963457725.1 Sprattus sprattus
TTATATTTGTTTGTGATGCTATGTGTAAACTTTGGGTTTGTTTGTTTGTTGTTTGTTTGTCTGTCTTCCAGACAATAAATAAGTATTGCTATTTGACACCAGTATGAAGTACACCATTAGATATAGTAGGCTTGGTCTATTAATCTATACGCCATTATATATATTAGGCTAGTTCTATCAATATATAAGCCATTATACTGTATATATTAGGTTAGTTCTATTAATCTATATGTATACATCATTAGATATATTAGGCTAGTTCTATTATAGACCATTAGATATATTAGGCTAGTTCTATTAATCTATACATCATTATATATATAAGGCTAGTTCTATTAATCTATACATTATTATATATATTAGGCTAGTTCTATTAATATATAAGCCATTATACTGTATATATAAGGTTAGTTCTATTAATCTATACATCATTAGATATATTAGGCTAGTTCTATTCATCTATATATAGATGAATAGAACTAGCCTAATATATCTAATGATGTATACATCATTAGATATATTAGGCTAGTTCTATTATAGAACATTAGATATATTAGGCTAGTTCTATTAATCTATACATCATTATATATATAAGGCTAGTTCTATTAATCTATACATTATTATATATATTAGGCTAGTTCTATTAATCTAAACATCATTAGATATATTAGGCTAGTTCTATTAATCTATACATCATTAGATATATAAGGCTAGTTCTATTAATATATACATTATTATATATATAAGGCTAGTTCTATTCATCTTTACACCATTATATACATTAGGCTGGGTCTATTAATCTTTACACCATTAGATATATTAGGGTAGTTCTAATAATCTATACGCCATTACTGTATAAGCCTAGGTCTATTATACACCATTAGATATATCAGACTAGGTTTTTAAATATTAAATGTTTAGCCCTTGACTGATAAATAACATTCTGCATGTGTGCTAACATGTTTAGCTCTTGACCTGTGACCCTTGACCTGTGATGTTTGCTAACATGTTTAGCCCTTGACCTGTGATGTGTGCTAACATGTTTAGCTCTTGACCTGTGACCCTTGACCTGTGATGTGTGCTAACATGTTTAGCTCTTGACCTGTGACCCTTGACCTGTGATGTGTGCTAACATGTTTAGCTCTTGAACTGTGACCCTTGACCTGTGATGTGTGCTAACATGATTAGCCCTTGACCTGTGGTGTGTGCTAACATGATTAGCCCTTGACCTGTGGTGTGTGCTAACATGTTTAGCCCTTGACCTGTGACCCTTGACCTGTGATGTGTGCTAACATGATTAGCCCTTGACCTGTGGTGTGTGCTAACATGTTTAGCCCTTGACCTGTGACCCTTGACCTGTGATGTGTGCTATCATGATTAGCCCTTGACCTGTGGTGTGTGCTAACATGTTTAGCCCTTGACCTGTGACCCTTGACCTGTGGTGTGTGCTAACATGATTAGCCCTTGACCTGTGGTGTGTGCTAACATGATTAGCCCTTGACCTGTGGTGTGTGCTAACATGTTTAGCCCTTGACCTGTGACCCTTGACCTGTGATGTGTGCTAACATGATTAGCCCTTGACCTGTGGTGTGTGCTAACATGTTTAGCCCTTGACCTGTGACCCTTGACCTGTGATGTGTGCTAACATGATTAGCCCTTGACCTGTGGTGTGTGCTAACATGTTTAGCCCTTGACCTGTGACCCTTGACCTGTGGTGTGTGCTAACATGATTAGCCCTTGACCTGTGAAATTAGCACAATCCCGCACCAGTCTCAACCTCGTAGCCTTGCGAGGCAAAAGGGTGTGTGTGTGTGTGTGTTGTGGTCAAAAGATTCAATCAAGTGGGCAGAGTTTTTACCCTCATGGACTGAAGGTTTAAATACTTTATTTTACTGTAGCAGATATGTGTGTGTGTGTGTGTGTGTGTGTGTGTTGTTAGATGTAGATGGATAAAGTGATTCGTTTTATTGTCCTGCAGGCAATTATTTTCCAAAGCCCTTTCAATCGCAACAACAACCTTGAGTGAGAGTGTGTGTGTGTGTGTGTGTCATTTAGTAGTGTGAGTGCAAGGTGTTGCTCTATCAGGCATGTATGAGGTTTCATTGATGTCAGTGTTGTTTTGTTCATGACGTGGTTCTCCACGACATCTCTGCTCTCTGATTGGTTCTCCACGACATCTCTGCTCTCTGATTTGTTCTCCACGACATGTCTGCTCTCTGATTGGTTCTCCACGATATCTCTGCTCTCTGATTGGTTCTCCACGACATCTCTGCTCTCTGATTTGTTCTCCACGACATCTCTGCTCTCTGATTTGTTCTCCACGACATCTCTGCTCTCTGATTGGTTCTCCACGACATCTCTGCTCTCTGATTGGTTCTCCACGACATCTCTGCTCTCTGATTTGTTCTCCACGACATCTCTGCTCTCTGATTGGTTCTCCACGATATCTCTGCTCTCTGATTGGTTCTCCACGACATCTCTGATTTGTTCTCCACGACAT
>NC_137928.1:135000-140000 GCF_963457725.1 Sprattus sprattus
AACTCTGCTTAATTAGAGATCGCCGAGCTCTTCTTTCAACTTTGTGATGATTTATGTAATTGGTTAACTCAATATAATGATTGCCCTTCATCTTGTCTAAGGACGCATCAACACTGACCAAGATTATACTTTAATTTAGAGACAATAGTTGTGTTAGCTTCTCCTGTTTCTGCTCAAATCTTCGCTCCATTTCCTGTTTCCTGTCTGTGATCCAGGGGGCGGGACAGATTTGGACATCCCAATCTGCTGGTATCAGGATCACTCTGATCCAATCTCTCAAAGTTTTGAAATACCGGGATAGATCAGGTTGATCCGTGGATGAGAACAGGGGGATTTGGTTATCCGGATCATTCTGATCTGGATTACAAGTTTTGAAATACCGGCCCCTGCAGCTACCGTGAACCAGGATCAGAGAGACCGCATCCTTTTACTGGATTAATCGGATTCATGCAATAAGGTATGGTAATATAATGATTTATGTCGTAATTTGCTCTGAATGTGCAGGAAAACTTAATTCAGCAAACTGTATGTAGCATAAGTAGCAGCAGTCCATGAGTCCGCTTTGCTCCGCTACATTCCAGTGAAGGAAAGAAATAGTTTGAAAGCATTTGAGAAGCTAAAAACAAACTTGAGACAAGCCTACTGTAGGCTTGCAGTGATAAAAGAATCTACTCTACTGCTGAATCGTGAATCAAGAAAATGTGATGGCTGGTCATAATGTGATAGACAGTTCCGTTGTAATTTCAATTGTTTATTTAATTGCTAGCTTGCAAAAATCGGTAGCTTGCGCTAGCTAACCTTGAAGTTACCACTAGCTTAGCTAACCAACGTCTTACTAAGGTATTTAGTAGGCAACAGTAAAGTTGACTGACAGAAAATGTTATTGCAGTTTTTATTTTCATTACGTATCGTTAAGAAATCAGATTTTAGATACCACTAACCGTTTTGTCACAAAAAGCTTTTTTTTTCTGGCTGTTTTTAAGGTACTCTGTCATGTAGCCTACAGTTAACTCAGTAACAGTAAAACGTGTGTGTTCTTTTGTCCAACCTATCTTTCGCTAGCTAGTAAGTCTAGCTTTGGTATAAATTATTTTGTATGTGATAACCCAATACATACAGAACAAGCCATTAAAAATGAAATTTGCTATTTAGAAATGTATTTGTCATTATGAAGGGAAATATGTCATGAACGTTTTGCTGCTGAATATGTTAATATATGTAATATCTGACAGTGTTTTAAAAATGACAAATATTTGTTCTGGCTTTTTGTAACAATATTTAGACTCTTGGCAAGACATTGCTGTTGTCTGTTTTCACTATCTGGAATTGTATAAATAAATACATACAGTATAGACACCAGGCATGCGTGCGTGATATTAGAGTAGAAAAACCTGCACTCTTAAGCTTTTCTCATTTCTATTTCATTTAGACCATTTATTCACAGACGCGTTTTGGCCTAAGACATCGTCAGTGTGACAAAACGAGTCTGTGAATAAACTGGTCTAAATGAAATAGCAATGAGAAAAGCTTGAGAGTGCGTTTTTTTTCTACAGTAAGTAAACAATCTTTTACTCGCACCCAAAATCGCCTTTATTTTGGGAGAGCGCGCCTATCCCTACAAAAAAAAATTGTGTGATATGCCACCCTTGGATTTCAACTTGCCACCCCATGTAAAATGTTCTAGAATCGCCGCCTATAGGACATGAGACTGGGGTTGAAATACCGTGCCTTCTTTTACTGTATATTTCAACGGACAAATTTACCCAGCATTCTATGCGGGATAACAAGTGTGACATCAAGGATGCCCTGCTAAATGACTAAATGTAACTTCTGCTGGTGGTTTTGTATGATTTTAAATCTCATATTGAGTCTCCCTTAATGTGAATCTTTGCCATTCATATTTGAAATGGTTGCTGGCCCATTGACAGGCCCGTTCCCAACCCGTTTGTTCAAACTGAACTCCAATCTGGTGTGTGTGTAATGTTCAAGCATTAGTTGCAGGTTACCCTTCATCCAGATCTGTGTGTGTGTGTGTGTGTGTGTGTGTGTGTTTGTGTGTGTGTGTGTGCGTGTGTGCGTGTGTGCGTGTGTGTGTGTGTGTGTGTGTGTGTGTGTGTGTGTGTGTGTCTAGACTAAACTAGCCCTCAGGGTGCACATTAGTATCCAACGCCCTCTTCATGATGTGAGTGTGATGTGTCAGCTGAATACATCTTCAAATAAAGTTTGGTAAACGCCGAGAGTGTGTGTTCAATCAGCCGTGTTTAATGCGGTCATCACAAAAAAATAAGGTTTACAAGTTTAGTGTATTAAATGGGCAGGACATTTTATTTCATGTATATTTTTAATTCCAGGTGAAATCATACATTTCAGAGTTGATTTAACATGAGATGGATGGAAGCACATCGTAATTGATATCATTGCCATCATTGCTGTGTGTGTCTCTGTGTGTGTGTGTGTGTGTGTGTGTGTGGTGTGTGTGTGTGTGTGTGTGTGTGTGTGTGTGTGTGTGTGCGTGCGTGCGTGCGTGCGTATGTTATTGTCTGATTTTCTCTGATAAGACTTGCTAATCCACTAAATGCCTATATAATGCATATTGCGTGCGTATATTATTGTCTGATTTTCTCTGATAAGACTTGCTAATCCACTAAATGCCTATATAATGCATATTTTTGTAGGAAATATATTATGACTAAATCAACAGTCATAAAATCATTAAACAATCATAACTAAATCAAAATAACACAGTTCTACCCCAAAAAGAGATACTTTAGATTCATCTTGTTAATGTTTTTTGATTTGATAATCGTATGGTTTATTATCTGCATATTAACCCTAACCCTACACCAACTCTAATTCAATTCAATTCAATTTTATTTATTTATTTTGTATTAATGTATATAGCGCACTAACCATACTAAAAATCCTACTCCAGCCACAACACTACTCTAAAACTACTCAAACACTACTCCTACTCAAACTGATTACTAATTGTAACCCCAGAGCCCCCCACTCTACTAACGACTCTCGCCTGGCAAACAACTTTAATGAGTTTTACTGTCGCTTTGATGGACAATGGACAGGCCTGACACCCTCCCCTTGCCTGAGGGGGGCAGTTGTGAGAAGGAGCAGGCCTTCGCTGAGGTGGAGGGGGGGGCTTCCAGCCCATCAACTGCACCTCTCCCACCTCAGCGAAGGCCTGCTCCTTCTCACAGCTGCCCCCCTCAGAGCCCCTCCCTTCTCCCCCTCCACAGGGACGACTCTCCCCATCCTAGAGGGTGACGTCAACAGGCTATTCAAGAGTCAGAACTCCCGCAAAGCAGCCGGGCCAGACTCTGCCTCTCCATCAGTCCTGAAGCACTGTGCTGATCAGCTGTCTCCGGTGTTCACAGACATTTTCAACACCTCACCTCAAAGCCATCACTGACCCTCTACCCCCTGCAGTTTGCCTACAGAGCCACAGGTCTGTAGACAATGCAGTTAACATGGCCCTTTCACTTCATCCTCCAGCACCTGGACTCCTCAGGAACCTACGCCAGGATCCTGTTTGTGGACTTCAGCTCTGCCTTTAATACTATCATTCCAGCTGAGCGTGCCTGACTCCATCTGCAGGTGGATCACAGACTTCCTGTCTGACAGGAGGCAAAACTATGGCTGGGGAAGCTTGTCTCTGACTCCCGGACCATAAGCACCGGCACCCCTCACGGGTGCGTTCTTTCCCCTTTACTCTGCTTCTCCAGTCATCAGTCCGTCAAACCCCTCAAATTCGCAGACGACACCACCCTCTTTGGACTCATCTCTGGTGGGGACGAGACTGCTTACAGGTGGGAGATTGACCATCTGGTGACCTGGTGTGGGCAGAACAGCCTGGAGCTAAATGCTCTGAAAACAGTGGAGATGGTTGTACACTTCAGAAGGAAGCCCCAACCACCCCTATCACCCTGAGAGACTCCCCATTCGACACTGCAGAGTCCTTCCGCTTCCTGGGCTCCATCATCTCCCAGGACCTCAAGTGGGAGCTGAACATCAGCTCCCTCACCAAAAGAGCTCAACAGAGGATGTACTTCCTGCAGCAGCTGAAGAAGTTCAACCTGCCAAAGACAATGATGGTGCACTTCTACACCTGCATCATCGAGTCCATCCTCTCCTCCTCCTCCTTACTCCTTACGTAGTATTCCAGGTAGGTGTAAACCTACTTGCCAATAAACCCAATTCTGAATCACACACTCATATTTACACACAACACACACTTACAATAACACAAACACTCATTCTTACACAACAAACATTCCCAATCACACACACTCATTCACACACAACACACACTTCTAATCACACACACTCTCCCTCCCCCTGCCCTGCGTCACTGGATGGTGTGTGTGCCCAGGGTAGTGTGTGGAAGCAGTGGTTGTCATGGCAGCGTTGGGTCGTATCCATGGTGAAGCATCGTCCCTGGAGGATCTCCTTGGGCAGGTAGGACGTCCTCCGCTGGTGGGAGGAGCCTGAGTCCTGGGAGGCGGACAGGAACACCATCAGCTCAAACTGTGATTGGCTGCCGGGGCGGAGGGCGTGTCCCAGACGGCTGGTCGGAGTCAGGGGGTGCCTAAAGGTCAAAGGTGACAGGAAGAGGGGGCTGGGTCCCGGCCCCACGCCCAGCGCGGTGAAGTCCAGCTCGGTCTGCCTCACGACGTGTGTGTGCTCATCGCACTCCAGCAGCACGGCGCGCACACACACATTCAGGAGCGCCCGCCCGGTGGTGTTACACACACGGAACGCCACACACACCTCGCCCTCCAGCTCACACACACACGCCTCACGACTGAACACCAACCCCTCACACCGCTTCCCAGGGCGGGTGAACTTCGCCACCAGCGCACCTGTGATGGAGGGATAGAGAGAGAGAAAGAGAGGGAGAGAGAGGGAGAGAAGAGAGAGAGAGGGAGAGAAGAGAGAGAGAAGCGAAAGGAGAGGGAGAGAGAGAAAAGAGAGAGAGAGAGAGCGGT
>NC_137928.1:152500-157500 GCF_963457725.1 Sprattus sprattus
CCTGATCTGGTGGTACTCCATCCACACCTTTACTGGCCTGGCTGTGTGGCATGGAGCTTTGCCCTGCTGGAAAAAACACTTCTCAGAGTTGGGGAACATTGTCAGAGCAAAAGGAAGCAAGTTTTTCTTCCGGGACAACGTTGTACTTTGCCTGGCTGAGGTTTGTAAAAGACCATAAGGATTGAAAAAGCGGACTGGAGGGTCTTCTAAGTTCGTCTTCTCTGATGAGTCCAATTTTACAGTAGGTGCAAGACTCTGTGGCTTGTAGGCCTCTCCAGGTCTCCCTCTAACCATCAGACGACCATGTGTTGGGCAAAGCTGAAAATTGGACTCAGAGAAGATGAACTTAGAAGATGACCTTCAGTCCGCTTTTTCAATCCTTATGGTCTTTTACAAACCTCAGCCAGGCAAAGTACAACGTTGTCCCGGAAGAAAAACTTGCTTCCTTTTGCTCTGACAATGTTCCCCAACTCTGAGAAGTGTTTTTTCCAGCAGGGCAATGCTCCATGCCACACAGCCAGGCCAGTAAAGGTGTGGATGGAGTACCACCAGATCAGGGACCTGTCATGGCCAGCCCAATTTCGAGACCTGAATCCCATAAAAAACCTCTGAAATGTGATCAAGAGGAAGATGGATGGTCACAAGCCATGAAAAGAAGCCGAGCTGCTTGATTTCTTGCGCCAGGAGTAGCATAAAGTCACCCAACGGCAATGTGAAAGACTGGTGGGGAGCATGCCAAGACACATGAAAGTTGTGATTTTAAATCAAGGTTATTCCACCAAATATTGATTTCTGAACTCTTCCTAAGTTAAAGCATTAGTATTGTGTAGTTTAAAAATGAATATGAGCTTGTTTTCTTTGCATTATTCGAGATCTGAAGACACTGCATCTTTTTTGCTATTTTGACCAATTGTAATTTTTCTGCAAATAAATGAACTAAATGACAATATTTTTATTTGAAATTTGGTAGGAATGTTGCCAGTAGGTTATAGAATAAAACAAAAATGTACATTTTACTTTAACACATACCAATAAATAGTAAAACCAGAGAAACTGATCATTTTGAAGTGGTCTCTTAATTTTTTCCGCGGCTGTATATTTGCAACCATGTTCTTCATTGAAACTTTTTTTAAATCGCTAGTTTCATAGCTCATACAGTCACGCATGACGTAAGCTTCAACCCCCTCGACACCTTATCCAGGGGCGTCGTTCGGCGTTACTATCCCCGCCCCGAATTCAGTGCACAGTGCACGTTCGATGCACGCATAGGCTAGCTAATTTCATAGCAATTAACGTAAACAGGTTAACCTGACGTAAACAGCTCTTAAGATATACTTAAGAACTCGTGCACGTTGCGCTTGTGCACCTGACTTTAAGATGATGTTCGGGAAACGCTCGTAAGTAGAAAGTGTTACTGAGTCTACTATGTCTTAAAAATCCACGTAGGCCGTTAAAATACATCGTTATCGGGAAACGAGGCCCTATGAACTAAGGCAATTATGCATATTTACATACATCCATACACATTCATTTTAGCTAAACTTAACTTCACTTCAAATAAATATCTGGATGTCTATTTAATGTAAACTTTACACTTAAAGTTACAACAGTGATTGTACATTGATACTGTTACAAACCAGGCACTCTGGTAAGTAACGCAATGACGAACAGTCAAGTGGGACTCGTGTCTAGGGGTTTTATTGTAGTCGCGGATAACAAACAAAGAGATTTCACAAACAACTGGAGGTCACAACACTAAACGAAGGCCCGAAGAACGTGACGGCACGCAGCAGAGAGAGACCCTTCCGGACTGCCACTCCGGCTTAAGATGAATCTGGCTCCGCCCGCAATCACCAGCCGCACCTGCATGCAATAACGGGGAACACAAAAACACGCAGCCAACGAGAAACACAAACCACGACCCCTAGGGACAGTAGGAGGGCGTAACACCTCCCCGCAAAGATGGTGACTCCAGTCTCCATAATTAACTAAACACATTAGGCTGCATCATATTTATTTCGTGCAGGCAACACACCCACGGACAGGGATGCGTGCAGCAGCACAATTTCAACAAACCGAAGGGTATACAGCCATGCTGTAACAAACGTAAATCACGAAACACACATACACCTGCACACGCATCGCTTTCATACTCACCACTCCGAACTCCCAGCGTATGCACGCACACATGCCCACAAGAATGTAAAGCAAACACTCACACTCACTACCAAAAACAAAACAAAGTCATGACATACGATTGCGTTAATCGTAGACATGGAGATTAGACTACGGTACCCTTGACAGAGCGTCAGAGTTTGTATGAGCCATATTCCCCGACCCGTATCTGCCTTCATTCAATGTATTACTAGCTCCTGCAAGATTCACATGGGCAACGGCCTCAGGCGCTCTCCCTGAATCGTCAAGAGTAACCAGAAAAGAATCAGATATGGTACAAGAGTCGGACGAATCGTACCCAACCGGAGAGGACAGAGTTCCACACCCCTCCTCAAAGTGTTGTGCTTGTGCCATGATGACACAACCCAACCAATAAACAAACAAACACACAGAAGTCCCAGTGTCGGGTGGCTGCAACAGGGCGACACTGGACTCGAAGTGGCCACCAAATCCTCCAGAAATGACCACTGGCTCTCTCTACCGTGCCAAGACACGTTACACTTAACAGGTGCAGGTTAGGTTAGACGCACCAAATGGGCAATAACCCGAAACACTATAGCAGCTTACAAATCGTCTAACCCTTTCCAACCCCACCTGTAGCACCGCGATCACGCAATGCACCAACAACACTAAAGCGACTTTTCAGTACCTGGTGAGTGACTGGACGGTCTGCGCTACACCGCAACCCCTAACAAAACCAAAAAAAAAACTGATCCCTCTCACTGATCTTCAGTGGGTTCCCTACCCGGTATACTTTATCCGTTGAGCTCAAGAGGATGCAGCAGGCCAGTGGTACAGCCTACTGCAAACCTCTGATAACGCACCGAATAAGGATGACCACCAGAAAACAACAAACTAAAATAATAAAGTGACGGATCGTTCCGCCCGGCGGCTGCTAATTGCGATGCAACGCACCCACCCAGTCAAGTCACAAGCTCTTGGTACTCACCTACCGTCGCAAACACTAAATGGCCTTCACCTACCACAAAACACACAATCCTTACTACTGGACGAGATCCCAACTGTTACAAACCAGGCACTCTGGTAAGTAACGCAATGACGAACAGTCAAGTGGGACTCGTGTCTAGGGGTTTTATTGTAGTCGCGGATAACAAACAAAGAGATTTCACAAACAACTGGAGGTCACAACACTAAACGAAGGCCCGAAGAACGTGACGGCACGCAGCAGAGAGAGACCCTTCCGGACTGCCACTCCGGCTTAAGATGAATCTGGCTCCGCCCGCAATCACCAGCCGCACCTGCATGCAATAACGGGGAACACAAAAACACGCAGCCAACGAGAAACACAAACCACGACCCCTAGGGACAGTAGGAGGGCGTAACAGATACATTCTGACATACATATGTCACGGGCAAGGGCTTAGGTTTGCATAGGGTCCATAGGGACTAGTCACGACCAAAGTTTGGGATAGACAAAAAAGTCCCAACCAATATTTAGTTAATTTGAGAACAAATTATTTTGCACAATATATTTGCAAACTCATTTGTATTATTACCAATACAATGTTCGTCTAGCCTGACGATGTCATACTCATAATTCTAGTCAGAATATGAGTCTGATACTGAACCATTGGGCTGTGATTATGGGGCGTGTTTCAATGAACCAGGGTGAAAAAATGCCTCTTCGCTCAATTGGATACCTAGAACCAATCAGAGCAACATCAAATATGTCCCACTTACAAGCTCTCGATACGCCGCCATCTTGGGAGGATTTCGAATCTTCCGCTTGATCATCTGTCCATCATCGTATAAAGCCCACCCTGACAATTTGATTGGTACGGCTTTATACGACCGATGATACTCTCTCCCAACTAGCTCAAAGCCAGACCAAATCTCCCAGACCAAACATTTTGTGGGCGGAGTTCGGGCTGGTATCCAGGCTAATGTTCGTCGCCCAGAAGAGTGAAATATACATTTCCAAGTATTCCAATGCGACCTTGAGCCTTTGAGACAAGATGCTGTCATTTAATTGGCTGAAGTGGCAGAGTCAGAAACACTACATGAATCCTGAAAGAGTGCTATTAGTAGTCTGATACTAAATACGCCAGGAAATAATAACGCCTCATATCAGTATTTCGTTTGGTCTCAGCATTGATATTTTGACCCATTTAAGCTCTGTAGATAGGGAGAAGCCACCTTGAAAGAAGAGAGATGCCAGAAGTTTTTCCACCCATAGAGTAAGCAGCTATCAAGAAGCCCAGGTCGCTGTTAGTTAGCTAGTCGGAAAACTACCCACACTGCAAAGCTGCTAACCCTACATCACCACCCATTGTACAATGGAAACATGTTTTGAAAGTTGTTAGTGTGTAGGGCATGTAACTTAAGTTGCATTACATCTCGTCTTGTTGAAGCCAGATGGATAAGCTACCCTACCCACATAATGGGACCATGTGTGGTCAAAATTACTTACAGACAACTGGAGTGGTACTGCAGATTTATTAACGATATCGGGAGCAATGTTACAACCATTACAATCAGTAACAAAACTAAAAACTCCTCTGTGCATAGTCACATCTTATAGTTCTTCAGTCTCCTCCTTTGGCATCTTAGGCTGTCGCCACCTGGCCCACCTGTCCTTCACTTATAGATAAGAATATTTACACAGGATCCCCTCACCCCAAGCCTTGAGTTACTCTCTTAGACCCCGTTTACACGGTGGGAAAACGCAGATATTTTCATGCGGTTTGGCCTTTCATTTACACAAAAACGGAGGTTTTATCAAGGAAAACGATCATTCCTAAAAACTCCGGTCAAAGTGGAGATTTCTGAAAACTACGTTTTTGTGTTTGCGTGTGCACTGGTTC
>NC_137928.1:162500-165000 GCF_963457725.1 Sprattus sprattus
GAGAGAGAGAGAGTGGTATAGAGAGAGAGTGACAGAAAAAAGAGAGAAAGAGAGGGAGATGGAGGGAGAAAAGAGAGAGAGACACGAAAGGAGAGGGAGAGAGGGAAAAGAGGGAGATAGCAGGAAAGAAGTGATGGGAGAGGGAGAGAGGGAAAAGAGGGAGATAGCAGGAAAGAAGCGATGGGAGAGGGAGAGAGGGAAAAGAGGGAGATAGCAGGAAAGAAGCGATGGGAGAGGGAGAGAGGGAAAAGAGGGAGATAGCAGGAAAGAAGTGATGGGAGAGGGAGAGTTTAATAACATCGGTGCAGTCTCGTCATTGTCTCATCTTAGTCATGGAAAAAAAGGTTGTCAAGCCAGTGTGAGCAGGAGGATGGTGTTTGTGTGGTGTGTGTGTGTGTGTGTGTGTGTGTGTGTGTGTGTGTGTGTGTGTGTACCTGCCACTACAGCGTCTAACAGCAGTGCCACTAGCATCTGCAGTGTGAGCAGGAACACGGTGGGTGTGCAGTTGGGGTTGGGGTAGATGGTTCCGTACCCGATGGTGAGGTGCGTCTCCAGGGTGAAAGAGAAGGCTGCGCTGTAGCTGTGGAGGTTCAGGACACAGGCATCATGTGTGTGTGTGCGCGGTCGGTGTGTGTGTGTGTGTGTGTGTGTGTGTTCGTCTGCTCTGCCTGTTTTGTTGGTATGATTGTGTGTAGATTGGTTGATTGTGTGTGCAGGCTGTGGTTCATTCTCTCTCCTTCCAGGTGCCAGTGATCAACCACCTGGGGGGGCGTGTCCCTAACCTATAAAGAAACCAGCGATTACTGCATTCGGAAGTTCGGGAGCATAAGAGAAAGAGGCCAGATAGCAACCTGTTGACTGCATGTACTGCAAGAGCGGACTTTGATTGCATGCATTGGCTCTTTGTGACAACTTTAACTTTGAATTGGAAGTTGGAACTTTATGTATTTGAAACTTTGGATAACTGGAAATTGGACCGTAGTGTAAATTTTGAAATTAGAAGTTGTGTAAATTGAATGTTGTGAATAAACCTTTGTGTTTTTGGTAAATTGGTGTATTTTCAGTTCTTGTAACAAGGCCAAGAGCCAGCTTTGTTACAGTGTGTGTGTGTGTGTGTGTGTGTGAGTGTGTGTGTTTGTGTGTGTGTGTGTGTGTGTGTGTGTGTGTTTGTGTGTGTGTGTGTGTGTGTGTGTGTGTGTGTGTGTGTGTGTGTGTGTGTGTGTGTGTACCTGTTGAGGTTCAGGACACAGGGCATCAGTCTGAGGTCACCACTCAAAGGGTCGAAGCCTCCTGACCTCTCCAGCTCTCCACTGGCCCACACCAACAGGTACCACAGGGTAGAGAATACCAGCCACTGCAGCAGGAACACACCTGGAACACACACACACACGCATACACACACACACACACACACACACACACATACACACACACACACACACACACACACACACACACACACGCACGCTCACACACACATACACACACACACACACACACACACACACATACACACACACACACACACACATACACACACACATACATACACACACACACACACACACGCACGCACGCACGCACGCACGCACGCACACACACACACCCATGTTCACACACACACACACACTCGCTTAATGTTAGCTGTTTATTACTAAATATGTGAAGCCCTAGATGTTCGAACAGCTTCACCAGAGAAGAAAGCCGAAATGCCGGGCGTTTATGTCGTTATGGAGTGACAAGTTCCGGTGCGAGGTAGTTGATAAAGGCCGATTTAGGGTCGCTTTAGACGCAGAGCCGTAAGCACGTAAGATACATAACCCCCCCTTGCGCGGTAAAATATCCCCCCTTACGTGCTTAAGTGCGTCGCCCTAAATTCCTGACTATGCGACTAAAACACTACGGCCCTACACAGCTCGCAAAGGCTGTGATTGGCCGGCTACCACAAAACCCTTCACAGAGTCTCACTTTTCCGGGTTAATAGCATACTACAGTCTTTTTTAGACCCAGACATTTTTTTAAATCATGAATACCCTGCAGACCGTCTCACAAGCCTTTTCTTATGGATTAGGAACAAACATAACAGAAGAGGTCCGAAGACATGAACTCCTTTACAAATCCTCTTTAAACACTTATAAGGACGCTCAAATGACCGCAAATTTATGGAGAGAATATGCCATTCTCACCCGCGATTGTTTGGAGAGAATGTGCTAATTCACGAACAGATACTTTCATATTCATTTTCCACCACTTGTGAGTCATGGCGATATCATTCATTGAGTTCGTATTGACGTGAATCAATCAATTGCACCCGCGAATCTAATAGAATGAGCCCGGTCTGCTCATATACCAAAGTTAACATTAACGTGGCTTTAACTTGTGGCCAGCACCATTGTTACAAGCATTGACAACATGATGAAATTCTCTCGCCGTTTACCTCTCATCTTTGAATAATGTAACTCATAAACACATTGTTTTAAAGCCTGTCGCAGTCATTTAA
>NC_137928.1:175000-187500 GCF_963457725.1 Sprattus sprattus
GTACAAAAGGATTTAGACTTACAGTTGCTAGTCTCATGAGACATTAATTACAACACAAGCATATTTAGCTTATATATTTAAACTTTAGGATGAACATAAAGTGGAAGAAAAAGTGCAGGCCTAAGAGGTAGTCTGTTGTTTTTTAAGCATTTTTACACAAAATAAAATCTTATCCATCTCTCTTCTCCCCTCCCTCTTCTCCCTCTCACTTCTCTTCTCTCTATTATCCCTCCCTCTTCTATCCTCCTCTCCCTTATCCATCTCTTCTCTCCCTTATCCATCTCCCTTTTCCCTCATGTCCCTCTCCACCCTCTCTTCTCAATATCTTATCTCCCTCTCTCTCTCTTTTCTCCCTTATCCATCTCTCTTTCCCCTCTCTTATCCCTCTCTTTCTCTTCTCTCGTATCCCTCTCTCCTCTCCTCTCTTTTCCCTCTCCACCCTCCTACTTCTCTTTTAGCATGTCTTTTTTTCTGAAAAAAGGAAAACTCATGAGGTGAAATCAAGAAAACTTAACTCAAAAAGTATCTTCTCCCTCTCACTTATCATACGCCAGGGTTAGACTGAAATCTTTTGCACAACTCAAATAAAAACGCAGCATCGCAATCCAATAATCCAAGTCCCCTTTTAAAAGCAAAACATTTGAGAAATAAATGGGAATAACTGCAACTTAAAAACTTCCAGGCAGAGTTTTTAAAAAAACCTTTTTAAAAAATAAATAAAATAATAAAGGCTATGCCAAAAAACAATGTACTTGTAATAGCTTATTTATATGATTCCCCCTCCATCTGAAACATTAACAGGGGTATTTTAACAGAGTATTTCTCCTGTGTGTTTTTTTTTTTTTGAATTATTATTATTATTTTTTTTTTTTTACGATTTTCTCTCTTATCCATCTCTCTTCTCTCCCTTATCCTTCTCATTTTTCCCTCTCCACTCTCTCTCTTCCCAATCTGTTATCCCCCTCTTCTATTTTCTCCTCTCTCTTATCCCTTTTCTCTCCTCTCTTCTCCCTTATTCCTCCCACTTATCCCTCTCTCTTCTCCTCTCTAGTATCCCTCCCTCTTCTCTCCTCCCCTATTCCTCTCTCTTATCCCTTTTCTCTCCTCTCTTCTCCCTTATTCCTCTCACTTATCCCTCTCTTCTCTCTATTATCCCTCCCTCTTCTCTCCTCCCTATTCATCTCCCTTACCCTTCTCTCTTCTCATCTCTCTTATTCCTCCCTTATCCTTCTCTCTTCTCCATCTCTCTTTTCCCTCTCCCTTCTCCCTCTCCACCCTCTCTCTTAATCTCTTATCCCCCTCTTCTCTCCTCTATCTTCTCCCTCTTCTCTCCTCTCTTCTCCCTTATTCCTCTCACTTATCCCTCTCTTCTCTCCTCTCCCTTATCCCTCTATCTTTCCTCTCTATCCCTCCCTCTTCTCTCCTTCCCTATTCCTCTCACGTATCCCTCTCTCCTCTCCTCTCCCTTATCCTTCTCTCTTTCCTCTCTATCCCTCCCTCTTCTCTCCACTATTCCTCTCACGTATCCCTCTCTCCTCTCCTCTCCCTTATCCCTCTCTCTTTCCTCTCTATCCCTCCCTCTTCTCTCCTTCCCTATTCCTCTCACGTATCCCCTCTCTCCTCTCTTCTCCCTTATTCCTCTCCCTTATCCCTCTCTCTTCTCCTCTCTATTATCCCTCCCTCTTCTCTCCTTCCCTATTCCTGTCACGTATCCCCTCTCTCCTCTCCTCTCCCTTATCCTTCTCTCTTTCCTCTCTATCCCTCCCTCTTCTCTCCTTCCCTATTCCTCTCACGTATCCCTCTCTCCTCTCCTCTCCCTTATCCTTCTCTCTTTCCTCTCTATCCCTCCCTCTTCTCTCCACTATTCCTCTCCCTTATCCTTCTCTCTTTCCTCTCTATCCCTCCCTCTTCTCTCCTTCCCTATTCCTCTCACTTATCCCCTCTCTTCTCTTCTCTCCCTTATCCTCTCTTCTCCATCTCTCTTTTCCCTCTCCATTCTCCCTCCCCACCCTCTCTCTTAATCTCTTATCCCTCTCTTCTCTATCTCTTCTCACTCTTCTCTTCTCCCTTATTCCTCTCGCTTATCCCTCTCTCTTCTCCTCTCTATTATCCCTCCCTCTTCTATCCTCCCCTATTCATCTCCCTTATCCTTCTCTCTTCTCTCTCTTATCCCTCTCTTCTCTCCCTCTCCACCCTCTCTCTTAATCTCTTATCCCTCTCTTCTCTCCCTCTCTCTTCTCCCTTATCCTTCTCTCTTCTCCATCTCTCTTTTCCCTCTCCACCCTCTCTCTTAATCTCTTATCCCCCTCTTCTCTCCTCTATCGTATCCCTCTTCTCTCCTCTCTTCTCCCTTATTCCTCTCACTTATCCCTCTCTCTTTCCTCTCTATCCCTCCCTCTTCTCTCCTCCCCTATTCCTCTCACGTATCCCCTCTCTCCTCTCTTCTCCCTTATTCCTCTCCCTTATCCTTCTCTCTTCTCCTCTCTATTATCCCTCCCTCTTCTCTCCTTCCCTATTCCTCTCACGTATCCCCTCTCTCCTCTCCTCTCCCTTATCCTTCTCTCTTTCCTCTCTATCCCTCCCTCTTCTCTCCACTATTCCTCTCACTTATCCCTCTCTCTTTCCTCTCTATCCCTCCCTCTTCTCTCCTTCCCTATTCCTCTCACGTATCCCTCTCTCCTCTCCTCTCCCTTATCCTTCTCTCTTTCCTCTCTATCCCTCCCTCTTCTCTCCTCCCCTATTCCTCTCACTTATCCCCTCTCCTCTCCTCTCCCTTATCCTCTCTTCTCTCCTCTCTTCTCCCTTATTCCTCTCTCTTATCCCTCTCTTCTCTCCCTCTCCACCCTCTCTCTTAATCTCTTATCCCTCTCTTCTCTCCCTCTCTCTTCTCTCCCTTATCCATCTCTCTTTTCCCTCTCTCTTCTCCCTTATCCTTCTCTCTTCTCCATCTCTCTTTTCCCTCTCCCTTCTCCCACTCCACCCTCTCTCTTAATGTCTTATCCCCCTCTTCTCTCCCTCTCTCTTCTCTCCCTTATCCATCTCTCTTTTCCCTCTCGTATCCCTCTCTCTCTCCTCTCTTCTCCCTCTCTCTTCTCCCTCCTACTTCTCTTTTAGCATGTCTTTATTTCCTGAAAAAACGAAAATACTCAGGAGGTGAAATCAAGAAAACTTAACTAAAAAAGTATCTTCTCCCTCTCAATTATCATATGCACAACTCAAATAAAAACGTGGCATCACAATACAATAATCCAAGTCCCCTTTTAAAAGCAAAACATTTTAGAAATAAATGGGAAGTTTTTGTAATAGCTTATTTATGATTCCCCCTCCATCTGAAACATTAACAGGGGTATTTTAACAGAGTACTTCTCCTGTGTGATTATACATATATTTTTTTTATTACGATTTTCTCTTGAGAGTATCGATTCGATTCTTAACGTAAAATTTGATGGCTTTCCAATGTCTGTCTTTTAGATGAAGAGGCTCTGATTTCAGACAGGCATCGCAATCCGATTTGCCAGGCACTCGACATGTTCTAATAAAGTTCATCATATGCTTTTCAACTGCATGAATTTCTTCAGGCTTCCATTTGTTCCTCTGGTAAGGCCTGCGTACTATATGAGAAATACATTTAACAAAAGACTCATAAATGAGAAAAAAAAAAGACATACCTTGTGAGAATACGTTTTCAAATGATCTTGGTGTCCTCCAGCTGGATAGTTAAAATAAATACCTTTACATGATCTGATCACCCTCTCTCCCCTGCAGTCTGTCTCTGTGACTTTACCTTCATTTCCTTGAAATTTAAATAGAATCATTAGATTTAACACATTTTTGACACATTTCTCTTAAAAGGGTAATGTTAATACATTCCCTCTAACAGTGGACTAGACAGCTACATGAAAACAGTATATACAATCCAAGACTTAACTAACTGTAGAGGCAATATATACTCAATAAATACATTTTGTTCACACATGGATCACGAACAAGAAAAATAAGGATACTTTTCTTTGCCATCTGGCGTGTGCGAACCGGGGTGACTCCTTATTGTTGGCCCTAAATACACTCCTGCAAAGACGAACACCTTTATCCTGAGCATAGATGGCTGCACTATACCCTGCTCTACTATCTAAAATAACACCAAGAGCCTACTGTATACATAGACATTGTTCCTTGCTGGGGCTTTTTACATTGATGCAACAACACAAGAAATCGCCTAGCCCTCACTCAGAACAGGGTGGAAGTCCTGGTGAATGCTTAAGCTACATCCCCCATTGGCAACTTTAATTACTTAATATTACAACTACCCTAAGAAACAAATAATTATTTGAACTTTTTAGTTAACATTCAAATTGCAGCGGTCATTAGACAGGCTTTCCTATCTGCAGTCATATGGATATGCCTTCACACCTTTCATGCCCAGCACCAACTGCCCCAGACTGACCCCAACTATTCCTAGGTTCTGTTAGTCATTGGCTGTGTTCAGAATTCAAAGATCACGTTGGTGAGACATTATGTGCTAAGATCTGCTGAATGGACACAGACTAGGTCTACTTAACTTGGAGTGATTACAAAATGAACACATTCAAACTATATACGATTGGTGTTTTCATCCAGAGTTTTCAGTGAAAATAGGATGATCTTTTAATACTATCACTGAACCAATCACCAATCAATATTATAATAACACTAAATAGTTGGACTGCTTATGGACTGACACATCCTACCACAGCAGAGGGGGAACTGAAAGCTGACAAGTGAATATTAAATACAGAAGTTTATAAAGTATAGTATGTATGGCAAGTATGGTTATACAATATTGTATTCCTTTTGGTGTTAGTATTACTAAGGCAAATCACCCAAGGATGGCAAAGCGATGCAAAAAAAATGTTACTGTTACTACACAGAAGGCCATGCCAAGTTTTGAAATCAATAATAATCTTAATACTCTTAACATAATACTTAGACTATTAAACAAGGTGGGAGTTTAATACTTATACCTCCAGACTCACCTCTAGACTCATCATCCATGTCACTGTTTCCATCATCCTCAACTGTTTCAATCTTCCTTAATGTCCCCCCTATGAGGAAATGATACATGATTATAAACTACACAATCCAGACGTATCAAACTCTCTTAGAAACAATGTGAAATGATGTTGCAAAATATATATTTTTTCACTTTTTTGCAGTAGTGTGCTTTATTGTTAAACAGTGTGGTATTGTGCAGCCACAGCAACCACCCCATCCTACCTAATAACAATGTAGCACTGGGCAAGGTTTCTGATAAACACTGTGCAGCCAAAGCATCCAATACATCCTATCCTGTTCTTTCATCATTATGCTGGACTTTGAAGGGATCTTAATAACCAGCTTATTGTGAATCCTATTGTGATTTGAAATAAATGTAAAAACATTCCATCTCTTATAGTACTATTCACAGGGACGTGCACAGGAATTTTGAAGGGCAGTTGCTCTGCCCTGGAAAAAAGGGGCAACACACTCATTTTTGGCACATTTTTCATGGGCGCAACCCACATACTCAGCTTTGCTGCTCATCCCAAAAAGGCACGTTCCTTACAAATGTGGCACCATTTAAAAGGGAACTGAACAGGCTTTCCAACAGTATAAGATGTATTGCCAAGAAGCATTGTAACAACAAAGAAATAATCTATCAAACACAAATGTCCTTACTTTTTGTGCTATGTTTATATATATTTCCTTCGGAGGGGCAACTTCAGTCGAAGAGGGCAAACCGGCAGTTGCCAGAGCAACCTTAGCCCACTCCTGTGCACGTCCCTGACTATTCATTACGCCAATGTAAACATACTTTATTTGGATTGGTTATTCCCATAATATACAAAAAAGATCAGTCCAGGTGATTACGTTCACCTTTAAAGATAAGCATGAAACTTTAACATTTTAAGGAATGCAATCATATCACTCTGAACAAGAACAGTAATGCATTCAGTGTTGGAGTGAACATGCATGTACAAACAGTATAGCCAATGACCTACTGTTATAGACATGAACAGGGAGAAAAAAAACACTAGTTTACATTGATGGGAGGATATTAACATCTCACAATATGTAATCCAACTCGGGTACTATTTACTATCTGTCTCATCAGTTTGAGGATCTTTATTCTCTGCTCATTTTAACCCCCTAGGTGGGATTATTACTTTATTACAAATTATACTACAACAAGTCTTAGGTCATGTGTCTGAAACTCTTGAACAAATACACCTAAACTGGATTGCAAGTGTCAGCTTTTGCGGAAAAAAACAGCCTAATTAAGTTTACAATACAGAATGCACCAAGGATATTTAATAAATTACCTGCAGATCTGTTTATTGGGGTTTCATTCGAAGCAGAATGGGCTGCATTCTTGCTGTTGGTGTCATCTCCATCGATTGAGGTCTGGACAGCAACCACATCACTCTGAACAAGAACAGACATACATTCAGTGTGGGAGTGAACATGTACAGTGCCTTGCATAAGTATTCACCCCCTTGGATGTTTTACCCTTTTATTGCTTTTATAAATCAGTCATGGTCAATATAAGTTGGCTTTTTGGACACAAAATTTCACAAAATAGCCCTCTTTAGTGTCAAAGTGAAAACAGATTTTTACACAGTTATGTAAATTAAATAAATATATGTAATGAAAATAAGTGATTGCATAAGTATTCACCCCCTTTAAATAGACTGACCTTATTCAACAGAGGTCCAGCCAATTGGTGCTAGAAGTCTCACAATTAGTGAAATGGGGATCAGTGTGCAGTGAATGTGTCTCAAGTGATTGTAGTATAATGACACCGGTGTCTGGAAGGTCCATTCACTGGTCAGTATTCAGTAATCAGTATTCCTGGCTACTGTTACACCATGAAGACCAAAGATCACTCTAAGAAACTCAGAGAAAAGGTTATTGAAATACAAAACAAAAAAATGTCCAAGGCACTTAACATCCCATGAAATTCTGTTCAATCCATCATCAAGAAATGGAAGGAATATGGCACATGTGTAAATCTGCCTAGATCAGGCCGTCCTCACAAACTGAGTGACCATGCCAGAAGGAGACTAGTAAGAGAGGCCACCAAGACACCTATGACTACTCTGAAGAAGTTTCCGGCTTCAGCAGCTGGTATGGGAGAGACTCTGCATACAACAACTGTTGCCTGAATTCCTTCACCAATCAAAGCTTCATGGAAGAGAGCCACTGTTGAAAAAAGGCTCCACTTTGGTCTCATCAAACCACAGAACCTTATTCAACTTGACCATGGAGACTCCCACATGCCTTTTGGCGAACTGTAGTCAATACTTTTTTTCAACAGTGGCTCTCTTCCATAAAGCTTTGATTGGTGAAGAACTCAGTCAACGGTTGTTGTATGCAGAGTTTCTCCAATCTCAATTGCTGAAGCTTGAAGAGTAGTCATAGGTCTATTGGTGGCCTCTCTTACTAGTCTCCTTCTTACACGGTCACTCAGTTTTTGAGGAAGGCCTGATCCAGGAAGATTTACACATGTGCCATAATCCATCCATTTCTTGATGATGGATTTAACAGGATGTTTAGTGCCTTGGACATTTTTTTGTATCTTTCCCCTGACTTATACTTGAACAACCTTTTCTCTGAGTTGCTTAGAGTGATCTTGGATCTTCATGGTGTAACAATAGCCAGGAATACTGATTACTGAATACTGACCAGTGAATGGACCTTCCAGACACAGGTGTCGTTATACTACAATCACTTGACACATTCACTGCACACTGATCCCCATTTCACTAATTGTGAGACTTCTAGCACCAATTGGCTGGACCTCTGTTGAATTAGATCAGTCTATTTAAAGGGGGTGAATACTTATGCAATCACTTATTGTCATTACATATTTTTATTTAATTTACATAACTGTGTAGAAATCTGTTTTCACTTTGACATTAAAGAGGGCTTTTTTGTGACTTTTTGTGTCCAAAAAGCCAACTTATATTGACCATGACTGATTTATAAAAGCAATAAAAGGGTAAAACATCCAAGGAGGTGAATACTTATGCAAGGCACTGTATATACCAAAAATGAAACCACAGACTTCCTGTTATAGACGCAAAAATAGAGACAAATACAATGGTCCATATCAACAGTAAGAGGTGAGCACCTCATGATATGTAATCCAACTCAGTTACTATATACAGTCACTACAAACTGTCAGAAACACACTTGAGTTTCGTCAATGTTACATGTGGGGAACCATGGCAGAGTTGTGAAAAGTCAGATAGCACAGATCTACCTGGTCACGGCCTCATGGGGTACATATCAAAACATTAATCGCAAATCCTCACTTTCAGAGAGAGTTGAGCAATTTAACTGAAACTTCTCAACAGTTTGAGGATCTCCATTCTCTGCTCATTTTAACCCCCTGGCTGGGATTATTACTCTATTACAAATTATACCATAACAAGGCTTAGGTCAAGTGTATGAGTGCCATAAAACTCATGAACAGATACACCTAAACTGGATTCCAAGTGTCAGCTTTTGTGGATAAAACAGCCTAATAAAGTTTGCAATGCAGATTGCACAAAGAATATTAAATCAGTTACCAGCAGATCTGTTTTTGGGGTTTCATCCAAAGCAGAATGGGCTGCATTCATGCTGGTGGTGTCAATGCTGGGGACCTGCACGGCAATCACATCACTCTGAACAAGAACAGACAAAAATTAGTGTGGGAGTGAACATGTATATATCAAACACGTTACCACAGACCTACTTTTACAGACACAAAAATAGAGACAAATACAATGGTCCATATCAACAGTAAGAGGTGCGCACCTCATGACATGTTATCCAACTCAGTTACTATATACAGTCACTACAAACTGTAAAAAACACACTTGAGTTTCGTCAATGTTACATGTGGGGAACCATGGCAGAGTTGTGAAAAGTCAGATAGCACAGATCTACCTGGTCACGGCCTCATGGGGTACATATCAAAACATTAGTTGCAAATCCTCACTTTCAGAGAGAGTTGAGCAATTTAACTGAAACTTTTCAACAGTTTGAGGATCTCCATTCTCTGCTCATTTTAACCCCCCTGGCTGGGATTATTACTTTATTAAAATGTTTACCAAAAACAGGCTTAGGTCAAGTGGTCAAGTGTATGAGTGCCATAAAACTCAATTTAAACTGTGATTTCCTTTATAAAGATTCATCATGGCATGACATGGTGGCATTTGGTGTGGCTCTTTTGAGAGGGCTGTTCTCTAAGCTAGAAGCACTGCCTAATGTTCAGGCATCATAAGAAACTTCAACTGTCCCATCCCCCATTCACCCCTTTTTTCCCTCCAATTGTAGGTTGCTAGTTTACCTATGATTGCTACAATGTATCAACATAAAATTGGTCCAACCTAACATGACCAAGATATAAGGCATCACTTAAAACACTGCACTCCCCCTCCCCCCTCCACATTGCCAGGATATGCTGCTTGTGTACATAGGTGCATGGCAATGTATCAACATGAAACTTGTATAACCTAACATGACCCATCTGAACAAACCAAAAGAGCAGAGAGTAAATTAAAAAAGCATGAGTAAATTATCAGTTTAGAGGTTGTTCCACTTAGGATTTCTCTTTAATTATGCTATGAAATCTACCAATAAATCAACATATATATCTCTCTATATCTCTTATATTCTATGAACTTATTATTTAAATCGTCGCTTAAAAGCATTACATATTACTTGTGCTATTTCTCTTTAATTAGGCTATACAATCCGTCTGTCTGTCTGTCTGTCTGTCTTTAATATTCTATGAGACGTATATCAAAATGATGCATTCAATATTGCTTAGGCCTTTCCAATTCTTGTTCAAATTCAAACTCCTCCTCATGTACTCAATCTGACAGCAAGCTGGAAACTTCCCACCCCCAACCATTTCCCTCCAAAATGTCCAACGCAGTGCAACAGTTTGAGGATCTCCATTCTCTGCTCATTTTAACCCCCTGGCTGGGATTATTACTTTATTAGCAATTATAGCACAACAAGGCTTAGGTCAAGTGTATGAGTGCCATAAAACTCATGAACAAGTACAGCTTAACTGGATTCCTAGGTAAGCTTTTGTGGATAAAACAGCCTTATTAGGTTTGCAATGCAGATTGCACAAAGAATATTAAATCAGTTACCAGCAGATCTGTTTTTGGGGTTTCATCCAAAGCAGAATGGGCTGCATTCATGCTGGTGGTGTCAATGCTGGGGACCTGCACGGCAATCACATCACTCTGAACAAGAACAGACAAAAATTAGTGTGGGAGTGAACATGTATATATCAAACACGTTACCACAGACCTACTTTTACAGACGCAAAAATAGAGACAAATACAATGGTCCATATCAACAGTAAGAGGTGCGCACCTCATGATATGTAATCCAACTCAGTTACTATCTACAGTCACTACAAACTGTCAGAAACACACTTGAGTTTCGTCAATGTTACATGTGGGGAACCATGGCAGAGTTGTGAAAAGTCAGATAGCACAGATCTACCTGGTCACGGCCTCATGGGGTACATATCAAAACATTAGTTGCAAATCCTCACTTTCAGAGAGAGTTGAGCAATTTAACTGAAACTTCTCAACAGTTTGAGGATCTCCATTCTCTGCTCATTTTAACCCCCCTGGCTGGGATTATTTCTTTATTAAAAAATTTACCGAAAACAGGCTTAGGTCAAGTGGTCAAGTGCATGAGTGCCATAAAACTCAATTTAAACTGTGATTTCCTTTATAAAGATTCATCATGGCATGACATGGTGGCATTTGGTGTGGCTCTTTTGAGAGGGCTGTTCTCAAAGCTAGAAGCACTGCCTAATGTTCAGGCATCATAAGAAACTTCAACTGTCCCATCCCCCATTCACCCATTTTTTCCCTCCAATTGTAGGTTGCTAGTTTACCTATGATTGCTACAATGTATCAACATTAAATTGGTCCAACCTAACATGACCAAGATATAAGGCATCACTTAAAACACTGCACTCCCCCTCCCCCCTCCACATTGCCAGGATATGCTGCTTGTGTACATAGGTGCATGGCAATGTATCAACATGAAACTTGTATAACCTAACATGACCCATCTGAACAAACCAAAAGAGCAGAGAGTAAATAAAAAAAAGCATGAGTAAATTATCAGTTTAGAGGTTGTTCAACTTAGGATTTAACATTAATTATGCTATGAAATCTACCAATAAATCAACATATCTATCTCTCTATCTTTCTTATATTCTATGAAATTATTATTTAAATCGTTGCTTAAAAGCATTACATATTGCTTGTGCTATTTCTCTTTAATTAGGCTATACAATCCGTCTGTCTGTCTGTCTGTCTTTAATATTCTATGAGACGTATATCAAAATGATGCATTCAATATTGCTCAGGCCTTTCCAATTATTGTTCAAATTCAAACTCCTCCTCATGTACTCAATCTGACAGCAAGCTGGAAACTTCCCACCCCCAACCATTTCCCTCCAAAATGTCCAACGCAGTGCAACAGTTTTCTCCATTCTCTGCTCATTTTAACCCCCTGGCTGGGATTATTACTTTATTATAGCACAACAAGGCTTAGGTCAAGAGTATGAGTGCCATAAAACTCATGAACAGATACACCTTAACTGGATTCCTAGGTCAGCTTTTGTGGATAAAATAATCGTATTTAGTTTACATTAAAATAAAATGCCTCATGATAAGTAATCAAACTCAGTTACTATCTGTAGTCACTACAAACTGTAAAAGACAACCTTGAGTTTGATCAGTGTTATACGTGGGGGAACTTGAAAGGAGTTGTCAAAAGTCAAACCTCGCACAGCAATTAGTTCAGCCTTTGGGGGGTCCATCATACAACAGTTCACTTTCAGAAATAGATGAACAAGTTAACTTAAACATCTCAACAGAGAACAGACTCCCCATCTTCTGCTCATTTCAACTCTCTAGCTGGGATTACTAACTAAATACAAGTAATACCATAAGTAAAGCTGAGGTGAAGTGTCTCAGTGCTATAATGTTCATGAATATACCTTAACTGTATTTGTACTGGCAGCCTTTCTTCAGACAAACTCCAAACTGTCATTTTGTCCATCTTAGAAAATACCCCAAATATACTGAGTGCGTTACCTGTAGATCAGCTTTAGGCAAATCAGTCATTGCACTGGTGTCATATGCCTTGATGGAGACCTGCACAGCAATCCAACACTCTGAACATGAACAGAAATACATAGTGTTAGAGTGGACATGTATGTCGCCAGAGTTAAAACAAATGACATATTGTTGTAAAGATGAATACCTCTCTTTATGCAACCCAACTCTGTTCCTATCTAACACCTTTACAATATGTAACAACCTCTCTTGAGTTTCTTCCTGTACATACTAAAAATGCAACCACAGATTTACTGTTACTGTGGATGAGGGTTAGTGGATGGGTACTGTATAGCTACTGTTCTTATTGTATTTTATTCTTAATAAGATAGG
>NC_137928.1:202500-212500 GCF_963457725.1 Sprattus sprattus
AATCCACCAATCATATTCTGTATAGTAAGGATTCAAACATTTCTCAGAGGTTGAATACAGCTTAGTGACTCATGGGTACAAGAAACATCTCCTACGCCAATCAGCAAGACTACCTATAACAGCTGATACAGAGCAGAACTTTGCTAGTTCTGATCTAAACAGATTGTCTCTTACTAAGTCCTGCCAGTCGTAGCCCACTAACCGAAAGCTTATGGACATGCCCCAGACTTCCAAATATCAATACTACCAGTTTACATGTATATCCTAGGTCTCTCATCTTAGCAACAATGGGCTGGTATTTGGTCAACTTGTCAAGGAAGGCTATGTCCATATAGAGGTCATAGACACAGGCTACCTCAAGGACAACTACCTCCCTCTTAACCTTGTCCAAGAAAACAACATCAGGGGTGTGTAAGGATCAGACGGAAAAGAAACCCAATTGCAGACCAAAAAATGCAGGGGAAAAATTTAGGTTATTTATACCGAAGGTCAATCAAAAAGTTCAGAAGTCAAAACACAAAAAGATCCAAAAGCTCAAAGTCAAAAAAGGTAACACACAAAAGATTCAAAAGCTCAAAGTCAAAAAGGTAACACAAAAAGATCAAAAAATCCAAAGCAGGCAGAACAGGCAGAGCAGAAGGAACTAAAGGCTAAAAACTCAAACAATCCAGGGAACGGCAGCAGAAGCGGTATACGCCAGTTTACAGGTTTCACAGGCAGAGTCTTCAACACAGACTTATGGTTGCGATCAGACAGGGAACACAGGGCAGACTGAACTTAAATACTGGAGGGGAACCACGTAATTGGTGGGAAGCAAACAGGTGGCAGGAGAAACGAATCAGGACAATGAGTGGGCTGATCAACGGAACAGGTGTGGGAGATGGTGACAGGGAAATCCAGGAAATAACAGAGGGCAGGTGTGTGGGCGGAGTCTCAGAACAAAACAGAAAACACATGGCATAACAAAAAAACAAAGAGCACATGTAAAAACAAATGCAGTGAAACACATGGCAAACAACACACACAAGGAACACGAGACAAAACACACTCACACACACACTCACACACACACACACACACACACACACACACACACACACACACACACACACACACACACACACACACACACACACACACACACACACACAGAAACACCAGACAAAACAGGCAAACACAAAATGGACAGAGCAGGATCCTGACAGGGTGTTAGGGATGTTGTAGAACACATCATCAGGGCTGTTAAACCAATCTAGCATTATACAGGAGTGTTTGTTCATTGACACACAGAGACACACATGCACACACAGATGCACACACTCACACTCACACACACACAGAGGCACACACACACACAAACACACACACACACACAAACACACACACACACACACATGCTCATCAGAGCTGTCGAACCAATCCGCCATTATATGGGAGTGTTTGTACATTGACACATTTGGGGGGAATACTCCCTTAACAGTACTAGAAATGAGGTCTACAATGCGGTCGTGGCGTGCAGTATAGAGTCCTTTGTACTTATTACAGCCATTAACAATATGAGCGATGGATTCTAAATGTTGGTTGGGATTAGAGTGCATTATACAGTGTGGATGATGATTGTTAGGGTACCACAATGCCAGATTGTATTTAGTTGGCAACACCTGTAGTCTTGCTTTAGCAGTAAAGCAGAGGATGTCACACACACACACACACACACACACACACACACACACACACACACACACACACACACATACGTTCTTTCCTACAGCAGCATTCCTGTACATTGTATGAGAGACAGAGTGGTCAGCAAAGTCAAGGCATGCCAACTTCCCCTGCAGTCTCAGTCCAGTCCAGTGTTGTTTAGTCTCTGCCTGTTTAATGTTCTGGAGGGATTTCTTGCCGCTCTGTTGAACAGGTCATTGAGGTCCAGCCACACACACACACACACACACATACACACACACAACACACACACACACACACACACACACACACACACACACACACACACACACACACACACACACACACACACACACACACACACACACACACACACACACACACACACACACACACACACACACACACACACACATACACACACACACACATTTCTCCTCCTGAGGCCCAGATAGGTGTAGGTCTCGTGACGAGAGTAGACCCTGATTGGCTGTCCCATGAGTGTGGAGGAGGGAGGTTTGTCTGACTTTGCTTTGTACCAGCGGTTACCACCGCTGCGTCGTTCATGGAGTGCTGCGCATTTGGTGTGTTTTACCTCCAGCTTTGACCTGAGTAGAAACTCATCTGTTCTGCTCAGCATGTCAGCAATTCCCCTGAACACACACACACACATACACACACACACAAACTGCCAATTTCCCTACTTTTTCCTATATTTTTTGTGTGTGTGTTCGTGTGTGTGTGTTTGTGTGTGTGTTTTAAAGGATAATGACGATGTGTGTGTGTGTGTTTGTGTGTGTGTTTTAAAGTATAATGACGACGTGTGTGTGTGTGTTTGTGTGTGTGTGTTTGTGTGTGTGATTTAAAGGATAATGACGATGTGTGTGTGTGTGTGTTTGTGTGTGTGTGTGTGTGTGTGTGTGTTTTAAAGGATGACGACAATGTGTGCGTGTGTTTGTGTTTGAAAGGATTATGACGATGTGTGTGTGTGTGTGTTTTAAAGGATAATGACGATGTGTGTGTGTGTGTGTGTGTGTGTTTTAAAGGATAATGACGATGTGTGTGTGTGTGTTTGTGTGTGTGTGTTTTAAAGGATAATGACGATGTGTGTGTGTGTGTGTGTGTGTGTGTTTTAAAGGATAATGACGATGTGTGTGTGTGTTTGTGTGTGTGTGTTTTAAAGGATAATGACGATGTGTGTGTGTGTGTGTGTTTTAAAGGATAATGACGATGTGTGTGTGTGTGTGTTTTAAAGGATAATGACGATGTGTGTGTGTGTGTTTGTGTGTGTGTGTTTTAAAGGATAATGACGATGTGTGTGTGTGTGTTTGTGTGTGTGTTTTAAAGGATAATGACGATGTGTGTGTGTGTGTGTTTGTGTGTGTGTGTTTGTGTGTGTGTTTTAAAGGATGATGACAATGTGTGCGTGTGTTTGTGTTTCAAAGGATAATGACGATGTGTGTGTGTGTGTGTGTTTTAAAGGATAATGACGATGTGTGTGTGTGTGTGTGTTTTAAAGGATAATGACGATGTGTGTGTGTGTTTGTGTGTGTGTGTTTTAAAGGATAATGATGATGTGTGTGTGTGTGTGTGTTTTAAAGGATAATGACGATGTGTGTGTGTGTGTGTGTGTGTTTTAAAGGATAATGACGATGTGTGTGTGTTTGTGTTTCAAAGAATAATGATGATGTGTGTGTGTGTGTGTTTTAAAGGATAATGACGATGTGTGTGTGTGTTTGTGTGTGTGTGTTTTAAAGGATAATGACGATGTGTGTGTGTGTGTGTTTTAAAGGATAATGACGATGTGTGTGTGTGTTTGTGTGTGTGTGTTTTAAAGGATAATGACGATGTGTGTGTGTGTGTGTGTGTGTTTGTATCCGCAGGATGAAGACGGGATGCAAATGAGTATGTGGGTGTTTGGCCCCGCCTCTCTGCTCCCATTGGTGGTCCTGTTGCTGGTGGCCCCGCCCCCGGTGCGTTGTCAGGATGTGGGTGGAGTCAGCGGTCCAGTCGTGCGCTTCACGGCGGATCACTACGAGGCCAGCGTGTTCGAGAACTCTCCGGCGCGCACCTACGTCACGTACGTCTCTTCCGTCACGGGCGCCCCCCGCATGGGCGTGCCTCTGCTCCGCCGCTCCTGGGAGCCCCGCTTCCGTGTTGCCGGGGGCGACGGCGAGGGTCTGTTCCGCGCCGAGGAGCTCCGTCTGGGCGACTTCTGCTTCCTGCGCCTGCGTCTGCGCGGAGGGGGCGCGGCCGTCCTGAACCGCGAGGTTGCCGGGGGTTACGAGCTGCGGGTGCGTGCCAGCCTGAGAGGGCAGGAGGGGCAGGAGGCGTGGACGCGCGTGAGCGTGCGTGTGCTCGACCGCAACGACCTGCGACCCCTCTTCTCCCCGACCACATACTCCGCACGCATCAGCGAGGACACGCCCCCACGCGCTAGTGTTGCCCAGGTAACGCTCCTGCCTTCTCTGTCTCTCTGTCTCTCTGTCTCTGTCTCTCTCTCTCTTTCTATCTTTCTCTCTCACTCTGTCTTTCTTTCGCTCTCAGTCTCTGTCTCTCTCTCTCAGGGCCTCATTTACTAACAGGATTGCTCCCATTTCAGGCGTAAAATAGTGGGTAAAGATATAAAACCGTTGGCAGATTACCACTTCTGGGAGGTTATAAGGAAAAGTAGGTGTTCGACACAAAATGATGGGAGGAGATGCGTAAAGTGTGCCTTATTTCGCCATTGTTTCTCCGCAACAAAAAATTGTTCGGTAACACTTTCTATGAAGCCCAGCGTTATAAGGCCCTATAAGGGCATTATAAGGGCCTTAATAATGACTTATAATGAAGCTATAAGTCATTGTAGCAATCGCTATAACTACGTATAATGTCTTCATGATGACTCATAACCACCTTTATGATACATTATATCAGTTCATTATTAATGGTTATAATTAAAGGCGGAATAATGCATTATAAATATGTGATCGTCAGTCTATCTGTAGGTTATCACTCTTTATGAAGCCTGCCTTTATAAGGTCCTATAGGGACATTAATGATGACGTTAAATAGTAGCTATAAGTCATTGTAGCACTCTTTATAACTATGTATAGCATCTCCACAATGACTCATAACCACCGCTCTGATACACTATGTCAGTTAATTATAAATGGTTATAATCTAAGATAGAATGATGCATTATAAATATGTGATCATAAGTTTGTGTGTGTCATCATGAATTCTATGAAGCCTGCATTTATGAGGCCCTATAAGAACATTCATAATGCCTTCAAAAAGTAGCTTTAAGTCATTGTAGCACTCATTATAACTATGTACGTAGGTCTTCACGGCACATCGTAACCACCTTTGTGATATATAATGCATATTCATTAATGCTTTATTAGTATGGTGACTAGGCTGCTATACAGACATAGAATATGATAAACTGCCATATGATTCTATAAGTGGACTTTGTCAGCTTTAAGTAAAGTGACAAAAGGGTAGTGTTGTTATGAACAGATATAAGATTATTATAAGATAAGACAATATGAACTTGTTAAAACAAATTAGTGCTCTAACAGTAAATACAACAGGATACAGATGAAAACCCTTTTATTTGTAATTTGGCACTTGCTGAACATAGCCCAGAGCATTGATAGCAGCAAACTTGCTGTAGACAAGTTATTAATTATGTGAGGCATGAAATGTTGTAATGCTCAGCCACAATGGCCAACGTGTTGCGATCCACCCCTACAGCATCAAATGGACTCCCATTCTTGAAGGCTTCCCGGGCGGCCACATCTCAACAGCAAGTTTGCTGCTATCAATGCTCTGGGCTATGTTCAGCAAGTGCTGAATTACACATAAAATAAACTAATACTAATAAACCATCAATGAATATGCATTATATATCACAAAGGTATCGCAAAGGTGGTTACGATGTGCCGTGAAGACCTACGTACAGGTGACCTACGTACGCTGGTCTGGTCACATATTTATAATGCATCATTCTATCTTGGATTATAACCATTTATAATTAACTGACATAGTGTATCAGAGCGGTGGTTTTGAGTCATTGTGGAGATGCTATACATAGTTATAAAGAGTGCTACAATGACTTATAGCTACTATTTAACGTCATCATTAATGTCCCTATAGGACCTTATAAAGGCAGGCTTCATAGAAAGTGATAGCCTACAGATAGACTGACGATCACATATTTATAATGCATTATTCCGTCTTTAATTATAACCATTTATAATGAACTGATATAATGTATGATAAAGGTGGTTATGAGTCATCATGAAGACACTATACGTAGTTATAGCGATTGCTACAATGACTTATAGCTTCATTATAAGTCATTATTAAGGCCCTTATAATGCCCTTATAGGGCCTTATAACGCTGGGCTTTATAGAAAGTGTTACCAATAGTTCCATTGTCAACGTCTTGGTTTGGAATTTTAAGAACTTTGAATTAACGGTTATCATCAACGCGAATGTTTCATCGCGCAGTGATTTATTAGTAGCTGTGAAAAGTCCCAAACTGTTGGTATGTTGACGAATAACCTATAGGATGGAACGGGTCTCGTCCAATCAGAAACAGCTTAATAACGTGATAGAACCCAATTGTTTTATATGTAACGAAACAAGAGGTGATTTAACAGCTAAATGAAGATGATGTGTCTGCGAGAAATTTGAAAAATACCAAAAAAAAAATGTAATATAGGCATATACAAAATATCATTTAATATAGGCATATACAAAATTGTCCCACCAGCTAGCAGTTCGGCCACGTCTTACCCAAAATCGGCACTTACTGTATGGTTGTGTGTGTGTGTGTGTGTGTGTGTGTGTGTGTGTGTGTATGGTTTAAGCGTATTTTCACCAATAGTTCAAGAACACCAGGAACAGTGCTCGCCTTCTGCGTAGGAGTAACAAGTAGCCTATCTATTCAGGAAAAGTGCTCGCCTTCTGCGTAGGAGTAACAAGTAGCCTATCTATTCAGGAAAAGTACTTGTACTCGAAGAACACTAACTACACGAAGTAAATTGTAGAGACAGAGCAGTATATTCATTTCACCTTCCGTATAGCTAACTACCCCCAGTGTCATGGCAACCGTACGTCTGAAAACTTCAGTTTCCACTGCCCTGCGCTGCCCTGCTGCCCTGCCCTGCTGCCCTGCCCTGCCCTGTTCACACTACAAGTGCAGTTTCCCCTGCCCTGCCCTGCCCTGCCCTGCCCTGCCCTGCCCTGCGCTGCCCTGCCCTGCCCTGCCCTGCCCTGCCCTGCCCTGCCCTGCCCTGCCCTGCCCTGCCCTGCCCTGCTGCCCTGCCCTGCCCTGCCCTGCCCTGCCCTGCCCTGCCCTGTCCTCACTACAAGTGCAGTTTTCAAATGTGTCCGCCTAGGGCAGTGTTTTTGAAAAGCATGGTTTTCAGTGTTGGAATAGGCCGTTTTAAAGTAAGGGGTGTCGTGTATACCTACCAGACTATAAAAGGATATACATTTATCCTAATTACCAGAGACTCAGTCAAGTGAATGGAATGTCAAATAATTCAGGCTTTAATCTTTACGGTGATGCGCATCAGACAAGACCAGGTTTCACTCAAGTTCCACCTTGGCTGTTTTCACTGACTGACTGTTAAGAGATCCTCTGTATTTAACTTAGGAGAGTGATGGAAATTGATATAGACATATAATTACCATTGCATACATGAATGCTCTTGTGTGTGTGCGTGCCATGCTTATTCACAGTCTGTCCCCCACCCTCACCCATGGCCTATGCTAAACGGAACCTCTCTAGACATCCCCTCCCTATTCATGGCCTATGTAATACACATACCAGGACCTTAGGTAAGCATGTTCCGGAACATTCCGTGGGGGGGTGGTGGTCATCTCACCTCCCCTCCCACTTACATCCCCATTTGCCAACCTTGACCTACCACCCCAAGGTATCCCATGATTGACCAGTAACTAAACAGTAACACACCCCCATTGAAATGTGACCTCCCATAGCTGACCTTATAAAAAGTAATACTGTACAGTGATATTCAGTCTTTACCCTGTCTATTTGATTTGGAATTGACTCCCTGCAGGCGCACGTAAGGAAATAAACACCTAGATCTTTGATTCACCTCGTGGTTCCATTGTCTACAGTTTATTGCTGGATTCAGAGCTATCAAGAGTGTGGGAGGGGGTGGTTACCAGAATGCTAATTGTTACCTAGGAGACAGAATGGCTAGGATAATATCTATTCATGGGGAGACCCTGGCCGGGGTGTCATCACTCCCACAGTGATCAAGGCATACAGGAAATGTGACCATCTGGGTACTTACAGAATACACAGGAAGCTTTACAATTAACATTATATAACTATTGACTGTGGAATACATTGAATTATCTAACTCCTGATTTCAAATACTATCAACTATTTAAAGTGATGCTTTGGAGCAGTTAACCTGGCTATTAACTATCCTAGCTTTCTCTAGCTTAGGGAACCAGCTTAACTGTTGCCTGTGTGTGATAAACTCATGTTAATATGTGTGAGTATGAACTTGTGAACATAAACTCGTTAATATGAAGCTGCACAGGCACCCTGAGGGGAAACCATAGCAACCCAGAAACTCAATATTCGCTGGAAAGTTTAATTAGCCAAATCAGCTCACCAGTAAAAGACAGTCTTCAATTCAAAGAGACCACAACTTTTAGTGTGGACCACCTAAACTCAGAATTATGTATGAGTTTCTATATTTACCTGGTTAGTTTGCCGTAAGCTTGTGAACCAAAAGCTTTAATTCTAATTCATCATCTAGGGTTAGGGTGGCTGGAACAAGCATGTGTGTGTGTGTGTGTGTGTGTGTGTGTGTGTGTGTGTGTGTGTGTGTGTGTGTGTGTGTGTGTGTGTGTGTGTGTGTCATCCATGGTGGCTGGAACACGCAGGCCCTTCCTTCCCTATTTGAGTGGCGCGCTATTAACACTGATGGGCGGGGTTAGGCGCTGATTACGCCACGAGGTTCTTGCTTGATAAATACGATACTAATACCGTGCAGTGTATGCGGTTTGATAAAGGCGGTCGCAATTTTAGTAAATGAGACCCTCAGTCTCTGTCTCTCTGTCTTTCTCTCTATCTTTCTATCTTTCTCTCTCAGTCTCTGTCTTTCTATCTTTCTCTCTCAGTCTCTATCTTTCTATCTTTCTCTCTCAGTCTCTGTCTTTCTCTTCTCTCTCTCCTAGTCTTTCAGAGAGATAGAGAGAAAGACAGAGTCTTCCATGTGTGTGTGTGTGTGTGTGTGTGTGTGTGCGTGTGTGTGTGTGTGTGTCTCAGAGAGGAGTGTGTGTGTGTGTGTGTGTGTGTGTGTGTGTGTGTATCTCAGAGAGGAGTGTGTGTGTGTGTGTGTGTGTGTGTGTGTGTGTGTGTGTGTGTGTGTGTCTCAGAGAGGAGTGTGTGTGTGTGTGTGTGTGTGTCTCAGAGAGGAGTGTGTGTGTGTGTGTGTGTGTGTGTGTGTGTGTGTGTGTGTGCGTGTGTGTGTGTGTGTCTCAGAGAGGAGTGTGTGTGTGTGTGTGTGTGTGTGTGTGTGTGTGTGTGTATCTCAGAGAGGAGAAGCTCCCCCTGTCAGATAGAAGTTCATTCTGTTTCTCTCTCTCACCCACAATTTCTCTGCTTTGACTTGTGATGTGTGTGTGTGTGTGTGTGTGTGTGTGTGTGTGTGTGTCGTCTAGGTGACAGCCACTGATGCCGACTCTGGTTCTAACGGCGAGTTCTACTACTTCCTGAAGCAGCGCTCTGACCTGTTTGCCGTCCACCCTACCAGCGGTGTGCTCACGCTGACCGCGGCCCTGCCTCCGTCGCCACGGGAACACCAGCTGGAGGTGGGCGCCGTGGACCGCGGCATGAAGCTGTACGGCAACAACGGCGTGAGCAGCACGGCTCGAGTGATGCTGCACCTGGAGACACGGAACCAGCACAGCCCCCGCGTCTCCACGGTTACGCTGCAGCCCGCCAACAGCGCCCCGGGACAGCTGGTCGCCGTGGTTACCGTGACAGACGAGGACCAGGGAGAGGATGGAGAGATTGCGGAGATGCGGCTGGTGGGCGGGGCCTCTGACCTGAAGCTCAGCCTGGAGAGGAGGGGGGAGGGGTCCGCGGAGGGGGCGGAGTTTGTGCTGTTGACAGGGGAGGGGTTTGATTGGATGTCTCCAGGGGGCGTGTCTCCAGGGGGCGTGTCCGTGACGCTGCAGGCGCAGGACCGTGGCAACCCGGCGCGTTACTCTCCTCTCCACACACTGAAGCTCCTCCCCCCTCCCCCTGCCCCTCCCCAGCCCTGCTTCC
>NC_137928.1:242500-245000 GCF_963457725.1 Sprattus sprattus
TGAGCGGCGGTGCTGTGAGCGGAGGCGACTGGTTCCACCTGGACAGCGTGAGCGGGCTGCTGCTGACGGCACGGCGCCTGGACCGAGAGCTCACGCCGCGCGTCTCCATGGCGATCCGCGCGTACGACCAGGGCTTCCCCCCCCGCGACGCCACCGCTACGGTCACCGTGGAGATCGCCGACGTCAACGACAACGCGCCGCAGTTCGGCCAGCTGCTCTACGAGGCCCGGGTCAGCGAGGGGGCGTCGCCGGGACAACCGGTGACACGCGTGTGGGCCTGGGATGCCGACGGGCCGGCCACGCCCCTTAGATACGCACTGCTGTCCGGCGACGACCGTGGCCTGTTTAAGCTCAACCCACAGAGCGGAGTGCTGACGGTGGGAGAGGCGTGGCCTAGCGGGGGCAGGGCGGGGCCTCGTCTCCATGACGACGTGCTGGTGCTGGAGGTGGGCGTGTCTGACGGCGTGATGGCGGGTTCGGCGCAGGTGCACGTGACTCTGGAGCGTCTCAACACACACCCCCCCGCCTTCACACAGCGCTCCTACGAGGCACAGGTCAGCGAGAACGCCCCGCCGGGGTCAAAGGTCACCACCCTGCACGCGCTGGACGCCGACCCCGGTCCCCTCGGCCAGGTGCGCTACTGGTTGCTAACGGAAACGGCTCGGCGCTGGGTCAGCGTGGACACGGCGTCTGGGCTGGTGACCACGGCAACACGGCTGGACCGGGAGCAGCTGGGAGACGTGGTGTCACTCACGGTTGCCGTGGAGGACGGAGGCGGTCGCCGTGACTACTGCAGCGTGCGCCTGGCCATCCTGGATGAGAACGACAACGCACCGCAGTTCAGAGCCAACGAGTACCGGACCAGTGTGAGAGCACACACACCAGCAGCATCTCTGCTCATGCAGGTAACACACGTGACACGTGAGTGTGTGTGTGTGTGAGTGTGTGTGTGTGTGTGTGAGTGTGTGTGTGCGTGAGTGTGTGTGTGTGTGCGCTCCGATATCCCAGCATGCTCTTCTCTCCTGCAGGTGCTGGCCACAGACGCAGACCAGGGCTCCAACGCTCAGCTGGCCTACAGCCTCTACAGCGAGGCCAGCCAGCCAATCACAGCGCTGCTGGACATCGACGTGGACAGCGGTTGGCTGGTGACGCGTGCGGGGGCGGAGTCTGGCCTGGAGGCCTTTGAAGGGACGATCCTGTCATTCTTCGTGAAGGCGGCCGACGGCGGGGCTCCTCCCAGACACGCGCTAGTGCCCGTTTACGTGCACGTGCTCCAGAGCCACGCCCCCTCCCTCAGCTTCAGCCAACCACAGTTCTCCTTCACCGTCACTGAGGACACGCCCATCGGGGCCACAGTGGGTGTGGTCAAACTGCAACAGGCCCCACCCCCTGGCGCGGTGTTGAGCGTGGTGATTGGCCAGACCGAGGACAGTAACTGTGACGGCGTGTTTGTTATTGATGGGTTGTCGGGGGCGCTGAAACTGGACCAGCCATTGGACCGCGAGCGAGTCTCCGCCTACCTCTTCAGAGTCTCCGCCTCCCTGCCACAGGTGCCCGTTGCCGTGGTGACCAGCGTGGAGGTGGAGCTGAAGGTTCTGGACGTCAATGACCACGCCCCCTTGTTCGAGGCCGCCGCCTACCAGAGCAGCCTGCCTGAGGACACGCCCCCTGGCACGCCGGTGATGCAGGTGCGAGCGCTGGACCCTGATTGGGCGGCCAACGGCCAGGTGATCTACAGCCTGACTCCTCCCACCCAGTCAGCAGCCAATGGGGAGGGTGGCCAGGAGGCTTTGTTTGTGATTGACAGGACCTCTGGCTGGATTAGAACCCTGGCTGAGCTGGACCATGAGTTAAGTCCCGCCCACTCTCTGACGGTGTGGGCGTGGGACCTGGGCGACCCTGTCAGCCTGTTGTCCTCGGCAACGGTTACCGTGGAAGTGAGCGACTGCAACGACAACCCCCCAGTATTCCTGCAGAGGGGTTACCATGGCAGCGTGCGGGAGAGTGACCCCCCTGGGGAGGTTGTCACGGTGATAAACACTCGGGACGATGACAGTTCCCCTAGCAACCGCCAGGTTACCTACCACATCACTGGTAAGAGTGAGTCTGAGACAGCATGTGTGTTTGTCTGGGTGTGTGTGAGTGTGTGAATGTGTGTGAGTGTGTGTGTTAATGATGTGTGTGGTTGTGTGTGTCTGTTTGTGTAGGTTAATGGTGTGTGTGTGTGTGTGTGTGTGTGTGTGTGTGTTAATGATAATGTGTGTTTGTGTATATTTGTGTATGTGTGTGTGTGTGTGTGTGTGTGTGTGTGTGTGTGTGTTAATGATGTGTGTTAATGATAATGTGTGTGTGTGTGTGTGTGTGTGTGTGTGTGTGTGTGTGTATATATGTGTGTGTGTGTGTGTGTGTGTGTGTTTGTGTGTGTATATATGTGTGTGTGTGTGTGTGTGTGTGTGCAGGAGGAGACAGTGCTGGTGTGTTTGGCCTGGGTCTGGTGCAG
>NC_137928.1:262500-265000 GCF_963457725.1 Sprattus sprattus
GTCGCTGGTGTTTGGGGTGGGTCCAGACGGGGGAGTGGCCCAGGGTCTGCAGGAGCGGCGTGATAGGAGGCCGGGGGGGTTGGGGGCGGGGTCTGTGTTGCCAGGGGCGGGGTCTGTGTTGCCAGGGGTGGGGTTTCAGGGTTGCCTGGACGCGCTGCAGCTGAACGGCCAAGAGCTCCCCCTGCAGGACAAGCGCAGCGCTCACGCCCGCGTCCTCACACACTCCAGCCTCACGCTCGGATGCACCCTGCACCCCGACGCCTGTCAATCAAAACCCTGCAGGAACGGAGGCACCTGCACCAGCCAACCCTCCGGAGGTGTGTGTGTGTGTGTGTGTGTGTGTGTGTGTGTGTGTGTGTGTGTGTGTGTGTGTGTGTGTGTGTGTGTGTGTGTGTGTGTGTGTGTGTGCATGTGAGTGTGTGTGTGTGTGTATGTGTGTGTATATCTGTATGTGTGTCTGGAATGAATTGGAGGAATGTCTTCAACAAACGAATACATTTGCCTAGAAGGCTGAAATATTTATTTTTGTATTGCAAACAGCCCATGAAATTAGCCAACAACATTGAACATGAGGAGAACATGCATTTATGAAATGCATTAAATGAAATAGTGATGTCTACTTTGAGCCGACGGACTGATGCTGGTAGGCAGGGACGTGCACAGGAGTGTGCTAAGGTTGCTTGGGTAACTGCCCGTTATATTATATATTTTTTTTCATAGTTCATTTTAATAGATTAATAGTAAATTTAAACACCTGCAGAATTTCATGTAGACAATCGCCACCAGAAACATGTCATCTTCACTTCCAATCGATAAGCCTATGGGCAACGAGAGAGAAAGCCAGTAGGGGAAGGGGGGCATGCACCCTCCTCTGTTTACTCTGTTACTGCACGCAACCAGCACCTGAGCATTTTCGCACTTAAGAGACGTCACGTTTTTTTTCTTCTGTGTCGATAAAAAAAACTGCTTTAACATGGTCAGAAAAGATGAGTTTTAAGTTGTAGAAATGTATAACAAACGAACAATTATCATCATGTTTTATTAAATGAATTAAAACCTTCATAAATCGAGGCTCAGTTTGCCACGTTTAGCCTAAATAATCAGATGGCCAGTTTGCCTACCAGACAACCAGCCCGTTATCACATGCTAAAGTTTTGGTAGGAAAACTAAGCTACATGTCTGCTGATGGTCAGTTTATAACATTTTGTTTTAACAATAAGAATAAATGATGGAAATAATGCATCACTTAAAAGATTTAATTCAAAATGGTTAAATTTCCAAATCCTATCACTATTTTGGGTGTTGTTAAGTGTAGAGTGCAGAATGCCTACGGAAAAGAGGAGGACTCCGGAGCAGGGACGTACACAGGAGAGGTCTAAGGTTGCTCAGAAAATTACGATCAGATGACGGGGGTGTGGCAGCGGCGGTTAGTGAAAGTCTAAAATGATATTGGCAAAATTTGCGATCAGATGACGGGGGTGTGGCAGCGGCTGTGACAAAAAAAGAATGTGTTGTCCCTTTTTTCCAGGGCAGAGCCCTTCAAAATTCCTGTGCACGTCCCTGCTGGTAGGCTACAGAAAATAAGCTACTGGTTCCTTATTTTACCCCCGGCATGTATTCGAGGCCTTTATTTGTCCGTATCGACCACGCCCCCGGCTCTAAGCCCAGCCTCTAATTGAATTGAATTTATTTGGGGATTTACGGTAAGCTGATTATTTGGTTATTGGCTGTTTATTATTATGTATTTATTTCCAAATGTGTGTGTGTGTGTGTGTGTGTGTGTTCGTGTGTGTGTGTGTGTGTGTGTGTGTGTTCGTGGTGTGTGTGTGTGTGTGTGTGTGTGTGTGTGTGTGTGTGTGTGTGTGTGTGTGTGTGTGTGTGTGTGTGTGTGTGTGTGTGTGTGTGTGTGTGTGTGTGTGTGTTCGTGGTGTGTGTGTGTGTGTGTGTGTGTGTGTGTGTGTGTGTGTGTGTGTGTGTGTGTGTGTGTGTGTGTGTGTGTGTGTGTGTGTGTGTTCGTGGGTGTGTGTGTGTGTGTGTGTGTGTGTGTGTGTGTGTGTGTGTGTGTGTGTGTGTGTGTGTGTGTGTGTGTGTGTGTGTGTGTGTGTGTGTGTGTGTGTGTGTGTGTGTGTGTGTGTGTGTGTGCAGGGTTCTGGTGCAGCTGTGGTGTGTTCTTCAGCGGAGCGCGGTGTGAGCTGGAGCTGAGTGTGTGCGCTCCGAACCCGTGCAGGAACGCCGGAACGTGCAAAGCCATCGGGAACGCCTTCATCTGCAGCTGCAAGAGGGGCTACACCGGCCTCACGTGAGTCAACACACACACACACACACACACACACACACACACACACACACACACACACACACACACACACACACACACACACACACACACACACACACACACACACACACACACACACACACACACACACACACAACGCCTTCATCTGCAGCTGCAAGAGGGGTTACACCGGCCTCACGTTAGTCAACACACACCCACACA
>NC_137928.1:272500-275000 GCF_963457725.1 Sprattus sprattus
TTGACAAACATATCCTCATGTCATCCTCGATCTAGTTTTGAGTCAGTATTGAAAAGCATCCTCGCACAAATATGTCGACGCGAACAGGATGGGCATTTTTTAGGCTGTGTCGCAAAGCTGATCATTGCTACCTAGAATGACGGAATAGGGGAGATGCTTAAGTCTACTGTCACTATTCAGCTGCTCTTTCATGTCTATTGAGAGCTCGTCTGCTGAGCAGAGAAATGGATCCCAAACTCAGGCGAACGAACGGTAGTCCTCTTTGAAATTGGAACCAAACTGATTTCTGATATTCGGCGTGATACAGTATCATTTGACATAGGCATTGCGCTCAGTTTATTGTGATGGTGGTTTGTTGTTGCTGGAGGCCATCACGTTTATGTTTAAAGAAGTCCACAGGCTTCTCTTTCGGACTTTTACAGAAATGTGTCCATAGTTGTCTTTGTTTGCGGATACAGTGTGTGTGCGGTAAATAAAGTTATAATTTCAACGTCGTGAATAATGGATAAGGCTGTGCTAGGCAATGGTTCTTAACAAAACGAACTGTACACAATGTAGACAGGGTCAGCACAAAATAGTACTCAAATGCTGGGGTTCTATTTGTTGTAAATGTAAAGGTAGGTGTGAAGGGAAAAAAGGCTAGCTGCTGTTGGAAGAAGGTAGCTAGAAGGCTAGCTCTCGGGGCTATGAGATTTTTTTTAAAGACTAGAGGAAATTACTCTTTAGAAATGACTCTTTAGAATAGACTACGAATAGACCTACTGCAAGTGTAGTAAGCTATTACTAAGGAATGAGTGAGTCTTTTAAAATAGTGTTTATAAAGCAGTTCATATCTGAATGATAGAGGAAACCTGCGGGTTTCTTTTATACTCGGAAGCTAAGGTGCAACTCGCGTTAAATGATTAGACTCCGTTTTGATTGGTGGAACTGGAGCAAAATAGTATTTGATTTGTTCGGGTCAGTCCAGCCCCTTGTTTTTCGCCTCTGACGGACCAGTGACAGGTCGACGGTCTTTTTTTTTTTTCTCCGTCTGTGACTTCGCGCCCCCCCTGGAGAGTGTTCGCGGCCCACCAGGGGGGCCCGCCCCCCACTTTGAGAACCACTGGTCTATGGGGTATTACAAAACAAATAACGGAGATCCAAAATCCAACAGATAATCAACATTCTAACGACCAACATATCAATTCCAACGACCAACATATCAATTCCAACGAACAACTTATCAATTCCAACGACCAACGTATCACAATTCCAACGAACAGTGTATCAATTGTAACAAACAACGTATCAATTCCAACGAACAACGTATCAAAATTCCAACGACCAATGGATCAAGACAATTCCAACGACAACACAGCACCAATACAGTTAACACTGAGACCACTCAACACAGCGCAAAAAAAATAAAAACAGCCCAAAAGATGTTGTAGTAGGTTGCTTTTTATACTAAATCTCTTAAAAACACTTTAGCTTCACATGCCACAGCCCACCAGGCATCATTCCAATAGGCCACCTGGAATTCCACCCTCTCGCCGCAGTTTGATTCACTGTTGCTATTCTCAATCTCTTGAAGCCATCTCAACCTCTTGCGCAAGAAAAGCCATCTCAACCTCCACCTCCCGCTGCATTGCCAGCAGAGCCTTTTGCTCCTCCAAAGCTTGTGAGCAGGTGGCAGAGATGGTTGCGCTGTAGTTATCAGCACCTGCTGATCCATGAACCCGGCCACGACTGCACACATTATGCTCTCTTTTAAATCTCCTTTGTACTAAGGAAATGACAATGGTATAAATAGTATATATGTATATATATATATATAAATAAATGCTCTTTAGTCATAGAGTTCAATAACTCAGCTGACGGAGTCTGGATGAAACCAGTCACAATACTTAAAACCATATTCAAGCAACGAAATATTCCGGAATTAACGCTTGAATTTGAGATAGAGATCAACCAATGACCTTATCACTGTCTAAACAGTAGACCCTGCTTTTCTTCAGGTGGCGTGAGACCGGGGATTTTAAGCACTAAGCCCGTAAGTCCAAAAGAGCCGCCGGTTAATAATGACTCCGTGGAAATCGGAAGTGCCCCCGAGACGACCGCTCTAGATCCCTTGCCAACCAAAAACAACAAACCAAAATAACAAACCACGCACCCGAAGACACGCACTAATCCTAACCTAGGTAATTTATTGATCCGACTTTTCAAATCTACGTCGATCAGAACAATCCAAGGATGACACTTACCTCACCACGGTTTGCCCAAATCACATGCACTATACTCCGCTCCGCTAGAACAACGCACTTTTCTGATCAACGGATTAAATAATTATTTATACCTCAATCCAATCAACGCACTTTAGGACGAGCCCCCGTGTGTCACACCTAGGGGTTAAAGAGACATAACAAATAGCGGACGGAGTAGGTTTCATTATGTCCAAAGATGGTTTTTATTTGAAAAAGCCAGGTGCACCCAATCAAGGCTCATCACCTCCCATCAGCAA
>NC_137928.1:280000-282500 GCF_963457725.1 Sprattus sprattus
ATTTAATAAGTGTCAAAGGCTATATTTGACAATTACATGAAGTGGATGCAAAGAGTCAATATTTCCAGTGTTGACCATGTTGGCTTGGAGTTTGTCAGTTTGTGGGTTTGTGTCTGTCCAACCGCCTATTGAGGATTGACCACAAGCTCTCAATGGGATTAAGGTCTGCGGAGTTTCCAGGACATGGACCCAAAATATCAATGTTTAGTTCCCCGAGCCACTTAGTTATCACTTTTGCCTTATGTGCTCCATCATGCTGGGAAAGGTTGCTCTCAATGTTGTTTGTTAAGAGTGAATGTGAGTGTGTGTGAAACATTGAAACACACACACACATATTGAAACACGCGCACACACACATATACAGCCGCGGAAAAAATTAAGAGACCACTTCAAAATTATCAGTTTCTCTGGTTTTACTATTTATTGGTATGTGTTAAAGTAAAATGTACATTTTTGTTTTATTCTATAACCTACTGGCAACATTCCTACCAAATTTCAAATAAAAATATTGTCATTTAGATCATTTATTTGCAGAAAAATGACAATTGGTCAAAATAGCAAAAAAGATGCAGTGTCTTCAGATCTCGAATAATGCAAAGAAAACAAGCTCATATTCATTTTTAAACTACACAATACTAATGCTTTAACTTAGGAGGAGTTCAGAAATCAATATTTGGTGGAATAACCTTGATTTAAAATCACAACTTTCATGTGTCTTGGCATGCTCTCCACCAGTCTTTCACATTGCCGTTGGGTGACTTTATGCTACTCCTGGCGCAAGAATTTAAGCAGCTCGGCTTCTTTTCATGGCTTGTGACCATCCATCTTCCTCTTGATCACATTTCAGAGTTTTTTTTATGGGATTCAGGTCTCGAAATTGGGCTGGCCATGACAGGGTCCTGATCTGGTGATACTCCATCCACACCTTTACTGGCCTGGCTGTGTGGCATGGAGCATTGCCCTGCTGGAAAAAACACTTCTCAGAGTTGGGGAACATTGTCAGAGCAAAAGGAAGCAAGTTTTTCTTCCGGGACAACGTTGTACTTTGCCTGGCTGAGGTTTGTAAAAGACCATAAGGATTGAACCAAAGCGGACTGGTGGGTCTCCTAGTTCGTCTTCTCTGATGAGTCCAATTTCACAGTAGGTGCAAGACTCTGTGGCTTGTAGGCCTCTCCAGGTCTCCGTCTAACCATCAGACGACCATGTGTTGGACAAAGCTGAAAATTGGACTCATCAGAGAAGACAAACTGGGGGAACTGAAATTTGGTAGGAATGTTGCCAGTAGGTTATAGAATAAAACTAAAATGTACATTTTACTTCAACACATACCAATAAATAGTAAAACCAGAGAAACTGATAATTTTGAAGTGGTCTCTTAATTTTTTCCGCGGCTGTACATTGACACACTCAAACACATACACACACACCCTGAAAGGCACAGAAACTGAAACACACTATACACACACACACACACACACACAAACACAGACTCGAAACAGACACATTTACTAAAGAACCCACAAATCAGAGTTGAGTACTTAAAGATTAAAAATGTATTTATTAATAACTTATATTTCAAGTTCTAATAGTGTTAACAATCAGAGGCTTGGTGCCTCACATTCTGTGTATGAGTGTGTGTGTGTGTGTATATGTGTGTCTCTCTCACAAGAGTCCTGCTGTGTTAACACACACACCTGATAGTCTGCACCGTGAGCGCAGTCAGATCCACACACACACACACACCCCTCTTGGATTCAGTGTGTCACTCTGTTGGTCGCGGTGAGTGTGTCACTCTGTTGGTCGCTGTGTGTGTGTGTGTGTGTGTGTGTGTGTGCGTGTGTGTCACTCTGTTGGTCGCTGTGTGTGTGTGTGTGTCACTCTGTCTGGTCGCTGTGTGTGTGTGTGTGATGCTGTTTGGTCGCTGTGTGTGTGTGTCACGCTGTTGGTCGCTGTGTGTGTGTGATGCTGTTTGGTCCCTGTGTGTGTGTGTGTGTGTGTGTGTGACGCTGTTGGTTCGCGGTGTGTGTGATGCTGTTTGGTCCCTGTGTGTGTGTATCTGTGTGTGCATGAGTTCGTTTGTGTTTTTGTGTGTAGATGTTTGAAGGAGTGTGTATGATGTGAGTGTGTGTGTGTGTGTGTGTGTGTGTGTGTGTGTGTGTGTGTGTGTGTGTGTGTGTGTGTGTGTGTGTGGGTATGTGTGTGTGTGTGTGTGTCGACGGGGTTTAGGGGGGGTCATAGTCTGGGCGTGGCCGTGGGCGGGGCTGAGGGGGGTGTGGGTGTGGTCCAGCTGGCGTTGCCATGGCGATGGCTCTGGTCGGCGGGGCTGATGATCTCCTCCAGGGTCACGTAGGTCCCGCTGAGGAATCCCAGAATGCCGAGCAGCACGATGGTGAGGTCCTTGGCGAGGACGGAGAGAGAGAGCGAGGGATGGAGGAGAGGAGCAGCGGAGGAGAGGAGCATCAGTTCCACCAGAGGAGGAAAGACGAGCGCCAGCGCCGAG
>NC_137928.1:302500-307500 GCF_963457725.1 Sprattus sprattus
GCGCCACCCCTCCTACAATTTTGAGATGGAAAAAAAAAAAAATGACATGTCAAAAAACATTATATATCAAATAATTAAAATAACAAATGTACTGTTTTAACGCGTTAAATGTGTGTGGGAGACCGCAAGCCCCTGCCAACAACCACTTAAATGTGACCAAATATTAAATATTGCCATTCGTTATCACTGAGGGCGCCGGCCAAGTGGATCTCTATGGGAGCCAGAAAAATGATGGATGACAGCTCGTTCTTTGGGAGCATTTGAATGCGCCCCGGCCAATGAAAGGGTTTCTTATATCATTGTGACTGGACTGGTCGAATCAGAGACCTTTTGTGATTCCCTCACATCACATATCTGCTGGTTAGCGGGCCGTGCAGTGAGTAATGCGTTTTCAAGTTACAGTTTGTTGATAGTTGTTATTGGATAGTGTTGAGCACTGTGTGTTATTGAAATAAAGCTTTGTTTTTTAAAATATTGTACGAAAGACTCCGTTAGGCGTAAGGCGTGTAGCTCCCTCAGTTAAGATTATATATCGATACATTATATATCGATACATTTCATTCGTAGCCAATTCAGTGGCAGTAATAGTTAAGTTGTTAAACATACTGAGTGCCTAGTTTTCCCATCATTATTGTTTCAATACGTATGTGAGGCATTGTGTGCGTATCTGATAAAAGTAAGTGTGTTTCATGAAGTTAGTAGTGGGATTACATTGCTATTAGCAGCGATTTGTGATAAGCATAATACTAGTAGCCATTAGCATGCTCTGTTATAGGTTCTCTTATATTGACTTACGTAATAAGGATGAGTTCATACTGTTCATACTGTAAATATAGTACGAATGAGATCTATGCTGCTTTGTCCACTATGATATGTGTCTAAATAATATTGGTTATGTGTAATTGTTATAGTGTAACAATCATTCATGTTGATGTAATCCAGTGCAGTGCTGATTGGTCCCTATTCCCATTGCAGACCACACCCATATGTACCATCTCATGCAGTGTCATGTAATGAAAGCAGAAATATACAGTCCTTTAACCTCAGTAACAAATATTAAACTCAAAACCTGTTTTCTTCTCATTGTGGAGTGCTATTTAAACCTGCCGCCCAACTGCGCCCCCCCTCAAACAAATGTCACCAGCCGCCACTGCTCACACACACACACACACACACACACACACACACACACACACACACACACACACACACACACACACACTAACACTCTCTCACTCACTCACTCACTCTCACTCTCTCTCTCTCTCTCTCACACACAAACTCTCACATTATTTGTTGTTCAGCTCAAGTTGTTGTTGTTTTGTAAAACTGAATTGTCCACTCGTCTCCAGCGCTTAAGGATAACACAAATGAAAACATCGTGTGTGTGTGTATGTGTGTGTGCGTGTGTACACGACCAGGACTTAGTCGACAGCTCGCTTAAATTTCTGTCATGCAACAGGTGGGCGCGCACCGATATAAGAACGCGCGTCTCAATTCCGAAGTCGCCTGCACGCGACAGCTGCTGTCAGTTCCGCACCCAATAGTTACTGGACGTCCCGTGCGCGCTCCAGACTGGCGCGGGCATACGGTAAACTCGTTAGATACACATACACACACACACACACACACACACACACACACACACACACACACATATAAGTATGGATTTCCCTCAAAGTGTACGAACCCGAACCCTGACTTCCCGTGAGTTACTTGAACTTGTATAGTGTTATACTCCTCGCGCTCATAGAGTGTTGAAAGTTGGCTAAAACGGAAACGCTGACACACACACTTTACTCTACACCGAGTCCACCCAGTCCACCCCTTCAGCTTATCGCGCTTCATACTTGAACACACTTCACACACACACACACACACTTCCATACTTACGGAAACTCCCGTGAGAGTGTCCCTCGCGGAGAACTAGGTGTTGCAGTAAAGTTGTGAGCCGCGCACCTTCCAGAAGGGGGTTAAGTTGTCGCCAGTGACGTCCGCGAGACGAGTTGCTGTGAACGCAAGGGGCTTCTCCTCGAGATTACGTGGCAGAGCAGACGGCGTGAGCCTCGAGCCCGTGAGAGAGAGGAAGACGGTAGGTCGCGGAGCCGCGAGCGCGCTCTACAGGGCAGGAGCCTCCAGACGCAGTCCTCGCGACACACAGGTAGAGCTTTGGCTCCGTCGACGGTGAAGAGAATAGATGTGTGTGTGTGTGTGTAGCTTTTCCAAGATGTGTGTGTGTAGCTTTTCCAAGATGTGTGTGTGTGTGTGTGTAGCTTTTCCAAAAAAATTTAAATCAATGACTTCACCTAGGTGTCTACGGCCGAACACCACCCGTGGGAATATCCCTTACCTACCCCACTCCCACTATATAGCTAAAATACAGTCATGGACAAACATATTGGCACCCCTGCACTTCTGTCAGAGAATGCACCACTACTCCCAGAAAAGTGTTGCAATTACAAATGCTTTTGTATTCACATGTTTATTTACTTAGTTTGCATTGGAAAAACACAAAAAAAAAATCGGAGAAATAATGCCAAATCTGACTTTATTCCACATTAAACTCAAAAAAGGGTGCGAACAAAATTATTGGCACCCTCAACTTTATAATGGGTAGAACACCCTTAAAAATCAAGAAATACAAATATCTGAAATCAACGGCTTCCTGTAATCATTAATGAGGTATGTCCTTAAAAGCTCTTTAAGAACATAGTTACACAGTCTCAGAATAATGTGACATGGAGTTTTCTTATCTGGGATCATTCTAGGCTAGGAACAGGATTTAAGGATTTACCTTTCTCCTTGGCACGTTTCTCTTCTTTTTCCTTTCTTTTCTTCTTAAATTAGAGATATATTGTGCAAATGGATGGCTATTGCCTCTTCAAACACACTCGTACCATACCCCTCACTGTGCTAGCATGTTCTGACAACACCAAGGAGCTACCTACCTTCCTCTTTCGATTTTTGGCTCATTTTACCCTAATGTTAGATCAAAATATTGGAAGGGGGCGCAAAAAACTCTGCAAATTAGATATATATATTTTTTCTGGGCGCAGTTATTGGCGCCCCCTCTGAGGGGCGCTCTAGGCAACCGCCCATGTCGCCCTGTAGGAAAGACCAGCCCTGCAAACACACACATGAAACAAAGGTAAATCTAGGTTTCTATCGCGGGGGATTTGGTACCTCAGTGGCCAATGAAACACAGGCACACACACACACACACACACACACACACACACACAATAAAACACAGGCAGAAGGGGCAAGTACAATATTATTGAGCCAAAGCAGACAGGCAGAAAGCATAAAAAGAAATACATTTCCTCAGGCGGGAAGTGCGAGGGTCGGGGCTATGCGTCGCCTCTCGCCTAGTCGAAAAATACAGCGACCCGGATCATACGGTAGCCTAAGCTATCTTAACTGTTACAAGATATCAAATCTCACCCATTCACGTACAATGGCGTTTGTCGGCTTGCCTCCAGACTCTCCCAAGGCCCAGACGAAAGCGGCCGCCCTGTCACCGAGTTTGCCTTCCTTTTTAAAACCCACATAATTGATGAAACCTCATTCATCCCATTGTGACTTCCATTCCAAAGTTAGCAGGAAACTAGATAGATGCCGCTAGGCCATGTCTAGTTAAGAGAGTCTCATATTGCAAATACATGCAAATAAACACACATCTCATTGTCCCCAAATAACAGACACTCAGTACCCCTTACACACACTTTCACAAACACACACACACAGAGACACACACACAAACACAGAGACACACACACAAACACCACATGTTTGAATAAAACTTTAATGGACAGAATACTTTAAAACAAATAAAAGGAAGGAACACTTGGGCCCTTCATGGAGAGGGGGATAGAGAGAGAGAGAAATACATAGAGAGATGGGGAGAGGGATAGAGAGAGAGAGAGAGAGGGAGATAGGAGTTCAATGTTTCTCAGGCTGTGTGTGTGTGTGTGTGTTTTTCTCAGGCTGTGTGTGTGTGTTTGGCCCGGAGCTTCTGAAGGGTTTTCTGTAAAGAGAGGAGGGAGGGGGGGGGAGGTGGGTGTTGGTTAGGCACGTCAGCTCAGTGTGTGTGTGTGTGTGTGTGTGTGTGTGTACAGAAGATCAGACATCTAGCCAGTGTTATAGCTTCCCCTCTGTTTGCTCCAGCCATTCCAACAGTCAACAGAACCCCCCCCCCCCCCACCCACACACACACACACACACACACACACACACACACACACACTACCTGCTGGAACTCTCGTGCTCGTTGACGGTTGAGAGTGCTGGTTGCCTGGCGATGATGCATCTCCTTCTGAGTCACCTCCTCCGATTGGTGGGGCGACCTGCAGAGACATGATGTCACTCAGTGTGTGTGTGTGTGTGTGTGTGTGTGAGAGAGATATTGAAGGTCAATCAGGGATGTGTGTGTATTTACCTGTGTGTGTGTGTGTGTTGGTACCTGTTTCTGTGCTCAGGACTGATCTTCACCTCTTCGACACGCTTCAGCACACACTCTCCTGATGGAAAACAAACACACACACACACACACACACACACACACAACCGCAGTCAGACTCTGATTGTTGGCTTTTGTCCTTGATGAAGATAGACCTCCCCTTTTGCCTAACTCCTCCCCTTTTGCCTAACACCCACCTCTATCCCTTGACCCCCACGTCCCCGCCCTCTAACCTTCTAACTCCAGTGAGTGGCCCATAAGTCTTTAGTGAGGCCCTCTAACCTTCTAACTCCAGTGAGTGGCCCATAAGTCTTTAGTGAGGCCCTCTAACCTTCTAACTCCAGTGAGTGGCCCATAAGTCTTTAGTGAGGCCCTCTAACCTTCTAACTCCAGTGAGTGGCCCATAAGTCTTTAGTGAGGCCCTCTAACCTTCTAACTCCAGTGAGTGGCCCATAAGTCTTTAGTGAGGCCCTCTAACCTTCTAACTCCAGTGAGTGGCCCATAAGTCTTTAGTGAGGCCCTCTAACCTTCTAACTCCAGT
>NC_137928.1:335000-337500 GCF_963457725.1 Sprattus sprattus
TATTCCTGTGTGTGTGTGTGTGTTTGTACCGTGTGTGCTGCTGCTCCTGTGTGTGTGTGTGTGTGTGTGTGTGTGTGTGTTGCTGCTCCTGTGTGTACCGTGTGTGTGTGTGTGTGTACCGTGTGTGCTGCTGCTCCTGTGTGTGTGTGTTGCTGCTCCTGTGTGTACCGTGTGTGTGTGTGTGTGTGTGTACCGTGTGTGCTGCTATTCCTGTGTGTGTGTGTGTGTGTACCGTGTGTGCTGCTGCTCCTGTGTGTGTGTGTGCATCTTGAGTTCCTTGAGGGCGTGAGAGTGTCTCTGTGCTGCTCTTTCCTTCTGCTCCGCCTTCTTCTGGGCAAGCCCCTCCCAGTCAGGCTCCTACACACAGAGACAAGAACGTGAGTGTGTGTGTGTGTGTGTGTGTGTGTGTGTGTATGTATGTGTGTAGGAGCCTTCTTCTGGGCAAGCCACGCTCAGTCAGGCTCCTACACACAGAGACAAGAACGTGAGTGTGTGTGTGTGTGTGTGTGTGTGTGTGTGTGTGTGGGGGTGTATGTAGGAGCCTTCTTCTGGGCAAGCCACGCTCAGTCAGGCTCCTACATACACAGAGACAAGAACGTGTGTGTGTGTGTGTGTGTGAGAGCTCCGGTGTGAGTGTGTGTGTATGTGAGTGTGTGTGTCTCTTACATTCTCCTTGGCGCTGGCGTGAGCGTGTCCGACGCGGTGGAGTGTGTGTGTGAGCTCGTGTGTGAGTGTGTTCTTGCGGTGTTGTTGCTCTCGCTGCCACTCCTGCCTGAGCTCCTGCTCCAGATGAGACTCCTGCTGACGCCGCCTCCTCTCAACCTGCTGACGCACACACACCGCCAGATACCGCTGCTGCTCCCGCACCTGCACACACACACACACACACACACACACACATTATGCACACACACACACACACATACACCATTACTCCTGCTGACGCACACACACCGCCAGGTACCGCTACTGCTCCCGCACCTGCACACACACACATTATGCACACACACACACACACACACACACACACACATACACCATTACTGCTGCTGACGCACACACACCGCCAGGTACCGCTACTGCTCCCACACCTGCACCTGCACACACACACACACACCTGTTGCAATCGCAGCTTCCGGCGTCGGTCCAACTCGTCGCGAGCGAACTGCATCTCTTCATTGGGGCTCAGTCGAGCGTGCCCTTTGACCTTTGTGCTTCTTCTCCCCATGGTGTCAGCGGACAGGGTGTCAGAACCATCAGCACCGTCAGCAGCGGGCCCGGCCATCAGAACCTGCTGAATAGAACAGGACGTGAGCTCTACTAACATATGATACATATTCCAAATCTCCATAAAAGCACACACTCCTATTGCACATCGTTCATAGCCCTTCTAATGAGTCCTGAACTTCCCCTAACCCGCGTCTCGCTGGTCGTTGTATGGTATGCATGCAAACACTTGTACAGCCTATCCACTTCTGATCCGAATCCAAGACGCTTCCAGTTTGAAGGGTAACCAGGGGAAGGTATACGGGGCCGCAGCCGAGGTGGCTTTTGGCTCACCCAGATACCTTATCCAGTCCCGATACATAGATGGCAGAAGCTGCTTACGACAAACCTGGTCTCGCTCATGATTTGTCTGAACAGACGAGTTTCCACTTAGGATATTTAACCATATAGATACACACGTAAATACGTTTCACAGCTGACGCTAACTTACACAGCGATAGCTATCTAGGATACCGATACCTTAGGGAGTAGCTAGTTACACAGTTATGCTATCTAGCTAGATAGCACATCATACTTACACAGCTTCCACGGTTTTCCATGGTGAATTCTCCGTTGTACCAAATTATTGTAAGCAGTAATATTGCTACAGCCTTATTGTGAAGAAGTGTTTGAGAGCAACAACAAACCCAACGATGACCCGCGTCAGCTTCAAACGGTTGTTTGATACTTTAAGAAACGTCACTTCCTGTTTGAACTCACGTTAATATTCGTATACAGTTGAATGAAACTACTAAAATGTATGCAGTAATTTATTATAAAGTTAAATTTGCATTATAGCATTAATGCACATGCAGGTACAAAAAAATAGATAGGTTTTTAGAAAAGATATTTAATACAACACAGCAGTCATTCTGATGTCACTTCCGACGATATTTACCCATCCAGTGGACATAAGTCGCCGTTTTCTTGGACCCGGAGCAAGGTAACTTTGAATAGTGTCTGCTGTATGATTTTGAAAGTCAGTTCCCATAAACGTTCGCGTGGCTTTTGCATTCAACATCTGTAGAACAACAACTTACGAGACAACTTACTACAGCTGGCTAGTTAGCGTTAGCTCACACCCATTCTCGTAAGGCTAGCTAGAGCCAGCGATGTGTTCAGCATCCTCAGTCAGACCTGAATATGGCGGTATCTGGTTGCCCTTCTCCCCTGCATACCCTACACACGTGTGTGTGTGTGTGTGTGTGTGTGTGTGTGTGTGTGTGTGTGTGTG
>NC_137928.1:357500-402500 GCF_963457725.1 Sprattus sprattus
TTCAGTTTGGTGTCTAACACCTAGCTATGACAATATAGTTCATTTTGATATTTGTAGCATACTAAGTTCATTTCCTCAGTAATAAGTAGGACGCCCACACCAGATGTTATCTATATAGCACTGCTACGGCACAAATGCAGAAAGTATGTCATCTGACACAGCTGGTGTGTGCCCTTGTAGGAGGGGTTTGAGCAGTGGTGTAGTCCAGGGTATACGCATGTATACGGAGTATACTCACTTATTTTAGTCAGAATTGCGTATACCCACTTCTCAAAACAGGGCGTTTATCCTGTGCTGTATGGGGGTTGTTCTAAACATTTAGCCATAGCCTACATCTCCACTTCATTTATCAACTCGTTTTTCGACAGGGTAATTTAATGAAGGTTGGTGTCATAATTGAATGTTTCTCTGCTTGGTTAGGAAAGAGGAAACTTGTTTTGGCGGCTCAACTTCTCACGTCTGTCACGAGTGGAGATATTCGGTGTTACCAGCGCCTCCATTTCAAAGACACACGGTGATGAGAGGCTGAGGGGATCCTGTGGGAATCAGAAGACGGACACAAAGCAGGTGGGTGAAATATATCTATCGAAATTCATATTTAATCGGAAAAGACGTTTGTGAGTGTCGTAGGGCTATATGGGTAAGGATGAAACTGACGTATCTCGGCAAACTAGGAAGTAGGATAGCCTAATGATACCCTAGATTGATTCAATCTTATTTACAAATTCGCATGTGCAGCTCCGTATCTAATGGTAGCCGACTGGTAAATAGTTGTAGTAAAGCACACATGGGTTTTAACAAATACGCTGTAGTAGGCTACACTTCACTTCCTGAATCGTCTCTGGTTTTCGCCTCCTTTGAAGACAGTCGTGTTTGCTTCGGAAGGTCCCTAACTGAGTGAAAGGACTTGGACGCGATTCCACTATCGGGTCAGTGCGTGCTAATGTTATCAAGCACAGTAACAAAACCATTATCGTTTCTACCATCGGGCCGAAAGCTCCGCAGTATTGCCCTACGACCCGCCTATAGCATATAGCAGGGGTCTCAAGTAGAAATGATGAGGGGCCACAATTTTTTTTCCCAGTGACTTAAGGGGCCATTTATTGGGACCGTGTACGTCCGATAACGTATCATAACATAACGTTTGTATAACATTTACAACATTTTATAACATAACATTTCCTTTTTATTAAAAACTAAAATATTTCCTAAAATAAAAATATAATTTTAATTTGGGCATATATTAAAATAAATAGCGTAACTATTCCGGATATCGGCCGCTTTGTTAAGAAATCGCTATACTATGTCTATTTATAGATTAACGTTAGGTGTAAACTTACCCAAACCAACGGTTTTCGAGAGAGATGTTTGTCCTTTTCAACTTGTACGACTCATTTAACACAGTAAGAAACCGTATTTCAAAATATTTCTGTTAATGTTTACGGATACACGTTTTCGAGTAAGTTTTTAAATGAGTCGAATATCGTCACTCCCACTTTGTTCCACTTACCGCGTTGAATTCGTGATAATAAAATGCTTTTCCTCTTGCTTTGACATATCCTGGTTTAATTTCTGTACAAATGCCTTAGTCACAATATGTTTTGTCAAGAAAACGTTCATCTCAATAGTGTTATTTCAGTTTAATTAGGGTATTTTGTGGGCTTGCTTTGACCTGATTCAGTTGTAGGTGCAGTCTATTCACTTAAACCTGCACAAAACAAACATGGCGTGATTATGTATGTTATGTATTAAAAATTAAGACATCAATATAAGGGTATTGTAATTGTACTGTTGTTAGTGGAAATACAAACATTTTATCTAATTCAACTTTGTTTTAGGTAAACTGTAAACGCAACTACGGAAGGCGAACTTCTTCCGTCCAATTTCTCAACTAGTGCCTTTCATATTGACATGGGTCTAAACGACCAGAGTAATCGGATTTGATCTCTGTGAGCATCCGTACTTACATTATGTCATGGTATCTGTTTTGGCATTTGATATGACAGTTTAAAATGACAGTTAAACTTCATCTTGGAGAGAACTAATCCGACGGTACAATTTAAAGACCAAACGAAATATTCGTCGCGCCACTGAGTGTTCCACACTATTAGGTACACGCAAAAGTGCACTATAAAAAAACACTATTTCGCAAGCTTAAATTAGGTCTACAGAGTTAATTTTTTCCACAAGTAAAGCTTAAATGCCATATTTTTGTGGGAGATTACGTTTCTCTCCATTGGTGTCCGAAGTTGATCACGAGAGTGAATGTAAACATGACAACGAGGTATGGTGCTGATATTCGACTCCGTTCCGCTAACTAAATAAAACCAAACATAACCCTGTTTAAGATAAAAAAAACAAATAGCCTTCAGACAGCCCATTTTTGTGCTTTGTTTACCAAACTATTTCACATTTCTCACATGTCCCCTTTAATGGGAGAATTGGCCTCTGCTTTCTTTGGCCAATGCTTCAAACCTGGGCTGATATGGTGTGATTGCAGTGCTATCTGTTTATCGTTGCAACCCCCAGCCTCGTATTTTTTATAATTAAAAAAACTTTTCAAAACAGCTCGAGGGCCATTAATAGACACCCCGCGGGCCACAAAAGGCCTCTAGTGGAGTATGACTGGCATATAGTATCCTGCCTTGCGTTATACGAGTTCACAAGCGAGTTGAAAGTTCAAGTTGAGATAACATGTGAAGAAGTTCGGATTCTAGGTAACTACGACCTACAACAGAACAAGTTAAGAAAAGGCATTTATTGTAAACCGAAGTGAATGTTTGCTATCGTCTCAGATTAACTCAAATAAAGCATATCCCTCAAAGGGTAAACAGACTAGCCAGACTTCCTTATCCCTTAAAACTGACTCGTAGGACGGCGTCAAGCTATCCGACACTTTTCTTTAACCCTAAAAAATATTTATTTGGTTATTCACAGTTTTACGTATGTAGTGGATTAAACTATTACTTATTAATAGAAATCAGGAGTCGAGAGTCAAGGTTTGAAGAACACTGGAGCTGGGTTTATTGTTACCACGCACAAGGCAACAAGAGAAGGATTCCGGTCATCGTTCTAACTAGACACAGAATACAAACTGTTCTTATACCCATCAGAAATCCCAGAATAGTATGTAATTGTACCTCCACATATGAATTGTCTCTGACACTACCCAAATAGGGAAACAACCCCTTTTAGCCAGAGTCTGAGTGTCTGACTAGGTACAGCTGCCATTCTGCTAAATTTACATTTAAGTTATAGTAAGTAAAAACTCTCTGTCTATCCGTTAGGCCTAAAATACAATGAACTCTGAACTCTGCTTTACCAAATAGGGTACACTGGAGCACCCAAGAGCCACACTTATAAATGAAGAAAGAGGAGATGCTTGGTTTAACTTAAACTGATAATTCAGGCCAACACGAATAATACGAATAAAGGGAAAGTGATGAAGTTCGTTCGTGGAGTATGCCTTATAGCCTACAGTAGGGCCTATGTGTTTAGGTCGCTGGTTAGCTAAAGCTACATGTACATTTCATGGAGTGTGTGTGCGCGTGTTTTTTCAGATGTGAGCAGTGGTGTAGTCCAGGGTATATCCATGTATACGGAGTATACCCACTTATTTTAGTCAGAATTGCGTATACCCACTTCTCAAAACAGGGCGTTTATCCTGTGCTGTATGGGCTGCTTAAAAAAATTGCTAAATCAAAAGTATACCCACTTCTCCAGGGACCACTACACCACTGGATGTGAGGATGGAGTATCCAGAGCCCTCTGATCCAGATGGGGAAGAAGAGAAGGCCAGAGCCCCTAAAGGGAGTGTGTCTACTTCTGACAGGTCAGTCTTAATGGAGGACAGTGTGTGCAAAAGATAACTTCATATCTTAATACAATAAAAGCTGCATGTTCCTCATGTGTGGATGACATAGATGGACTCTGGTTCACAACCAAATCCTTTAATGTGAATACAGACAAGCAGAGGCAGGGGGAGGGGGGAATAATCACACTCCAGTTCATACCAGAAAAATGGACCACATGTGAAAACAGCCTAAGACAATAGTGTTGGTTTGACACAGTTCCACACAGTCATCATATATCATGTTTCTTTCATTTTCCCCAGACAGGTCTAAATAGCAGAAGAGAAGAAGATAAGAACACTTACATGAGGGGTTAGAAATGGGATTGCTTGCCATGAGGTCATTGAATGTGTGCCTAGACTGTGTCCGGTAGAACTATATGAGGGACCCCAGGTTAGGTTGACCCTTGTGTGAGGGACCCCAGAGATGGGTGAAGCACTAGTGTGTGTGTGTGTGTGTGTGTGTGTGTGTGTGTGTGTGTGTGTGTGTGTGAGGGACCCCAGAGATGGGTGAAGCACTATTGTGTGTGAGGGACCCAGAGATGGGTGAAGCACTAGTGTGTTTACTTAAACAGAATGATGTCTTTAGTTCATCCATGTCAATTTGAGCTAGAGCGTAACATAGCCAAGAGATAATGATCCAAGATAATCATAATGAAAACCTAAAAATGAAGGTGATGTGAGGGTTGGGGAGGCTAGAGAGGGGCAAAATGGATGTCGTAACAATTTGTATTAGTTAGCTTAAATTTTAATAGACAGGGTTCTTTTGAAATATGCCTGCTCTTGCAAAAAGAGACGCACACACAAATGAGCTAATTATTCAAAAATGTAATATTTTTAGATTAGATAAATTGAACAAGATCACACATTTCTGTTGTAAATGCAGTAAACTGAGCTTGTGTGTGTAGTGTACTGTGTGTGTAAGTAGTATACTGTGTGTGTGTGTGTAGAGTAGAGAGTCGGTGACCAGTGCGGTCCTCCTTCTCCTTGTGAGAGCACATTATGAGTGGGTCATGTTGTGTTAACAGCGTCCAGCAGGGGGCGTCAGGCACAAAGTCCAGGAAATCAGACGAGACAAAGAGGGACTCTGCTGCAGAACACAGGTGAGATCATGGATGACATTCTGTCAGGCAGTCACCATTTGTCTGAAACCTGGAACTAGTCATCTTTTTTTTTCCCAGTCCCTTTTTCCGAACTGTCCGTCAACATCCTGTAGTTATGATGTTATTTATTCTACAGTCCAATGCCTTTTAGACTTTTCTAAGTTGTCTGACATGCCTTGATGTTTTTGTACATTTCCCTTAACTAAAAACAAAAGGAATATCTGATTATATATTCTAGAAAGACCTCAGCAATAATATCATGTAAGTAAAAGGAATGTAGTAGAAAAGGTTTAATTTAAATCAAATGTAAACATACCCTACAAAAAATTTTAAATATCCCGGACGAGGGATATGGACTGACGGCAGTTAATGAGTGAAATAAACTCCACTGGCAAAACGTTCTGTCCTGGACCTTCTGGATCTGGGAGCAGCTTTTGATGCTGTCGATCATGATATCCTTATTGAAAGACTTGAAAATTGGTCCAGTCTACTTGTGTCGCCCTTACCCTAACCCTCACCTCTTGGTAGTGTCATTAGGACACTGTCATCAATTATCATAGCTATGCAGATGTGAATAGTACTCTAGGGTGCCTTAATAGTTGGTCAGTGGTTGTGAATAGTACTCTAGGATGCCTTAATAGTCGGTCAGTGGTTGTGAATAATACTCTAGGGTGCCTTAATAGTTGGTCAGTGGATGTGAATAGTACTCTAGGATGCCTTAATAGTCGGTCAGTGGTTGTGAATAATACTCTAGGGTGCCTTAATAGTCGGTCAGTGGTTGTGAATAGTATTTTGGTGCCTTAATAGTCGGTCAGTGGTTGGGAATAGTAAAAAGAAGGGTCAACACTGCAAATATTGACTTTTTGCATCCACTTCGTGTAATTGTCAATAAAAGCCTTTGACACTTATTAAATGCTTGTAATTATACTTCAGTCTTCCATAGTAACATCTGACAAAAATATCTAAAGACACTGAAGCAGCAAACTTTGTGAAAATGTATATTTGTGTCATTCTCAAAACATTTGGCCACGACTGTTCTGTTTGTTAGAATTTTTGTTTCATCTGCACATATTCACCTTTACAGTCCTTTAATTCAATTACTAGTTTGGACACCAGGTTACCTTAAAGACACCCCATAGCCTTTGTATCAGTACTGTTGTTAAAGTAAATATTCATATCTCTGATGAGAATGATTTGGTTCCACCTAGTGAGAATAATGGACATAAGATCAGAGAGTTCATGAAGGAACCCTGAAGATTGCTTAGGTGGTCTGTAGTGTTAAAATAACCACGTCTGATTCAGGCTTGAGAACAATGGCTAGATATTTAAAGGATGAAAATTCTCCTGAGTCAGTCTCAACAAAACTGATTGGAGAAAATAGCAACTATGCCTCCCCTCTTTTGTCCAGTTTAGCTGTTTGAACAAACTTGTAGGGTGGAGGACAAAATTCAACAAGAGTAGCAGTGTCATCATTCTTCAGCCAGGTTTCCACTAGAAACATAAAATGTTGGAGATGCATTCAGATGCATGTGGGTCAAGCAGTGTGCTAAAAAATCAGCCCCCACGACTAGAGTGAGGATAGGAGCGCAGATAAAATTGTCTTTGCCACGCTCTGCTAGCAGATAACGGAGACTAATTTCCCTCCGTGGGATATAGTTTTGATGGTGGTGGTGGTGGTGGTAAGGATAACGATGATAAGGGCAAGGTGGTTCTAGTGGTTAGCATTGCTAGTGGTTAGCATTGCTAGTGGTTAGTGTTGCAGCTTGGTAATGTTGTTGTCCTTAAAGATGTTCTAGGATGATGTTTATCTGTAACTGTTGTTGTCTGTCTGTTGTTGATCCAGATGGACACCAGAAGAGGCAAAACACAAATCCACTATGAAGAGGAAGTTTCAGCAGGTGATTGAGGGCGTCCCAAATCAGGGAGACCCCAGACTCCTCCATAAGATCTACACAGAGCTCTACATCACAGAGGGGGGAGGAGGAGAGGTCAACGATGAACATGAGGTCAGACAGATAGAGAGAGCATCCTGGAGGGAAGCAGCACAAGGCAGACCAATCAAATGCAGTGACCTCTTTGAAACCTTATCTGAACAAGAAAAACCCATCAGAAAAGTTACACCCTTATTGGAAGGTGATGGCAGGAGAAAAGGGTGGGCTGCCCCATTCAAATACATCAGAGACATTTTTAAACCCTCACGCAGACAACGCAAACCCACAAACACACACAAACCCATCAGAGTGTTGACAAAGGGAGTGGCTGGCATAGGAAAAACAGTCTCTGTGCAGAAGTTCGTTCTAGACTGGGCTGAAGGAAAAGCCAATCAAGATGTCCACTTCATATTTCCTCTCCCTTTCCGAGAGCTGAACCTGATGAAGGAGAAAGAACTTAGTCTGGTGGAGCTTATTCAGCATTTTTTTCCTCAAATTAAAGTTCCGAGGATCTTCACCGGTTCAGAGCTGAGAGTCATGTTCATCTTTGATGGTCTGGATGAGTGTCGACTTCCTCTAGATTTCAACTCCAACCCAAGGTGTTGTGATGTGACAGAGCCAGCCTCAGTGGACGTGCTGCTGACAAACCTCATCAAGGGGAATCTGCTTCCCTCTGCTCTCCTCTGGATCACCACCCGACCAGCAGCAGCCAATCAGATCCCTGCTGAGTATGTGGACCGCGTGACAGAAATTAGGGGATTCAATAACCCAGAGAAAGAAGAGTACTTTAGGAAGAGAATCAGTGATGAGAACCTGGCTGACAGAACCATCACACACCTGAAGTCATCCAGGAGCCTTTACATCATGTGCCACATTCCAGTCTTCTGCTGGATTGCTGCTACTGTTGTAGAGAGAATATTGAGTGAAACAGGGAGAGGAGAGATCCCCAGGACTCTGACTCAAATGTACACACACTTCCTGATCGTTCAGACAAGCACCAAAAAAGAAAAGTACACAGAGAGGACAGAGACAGACGAAGAGATGATTTTCAAACTGGGGAAACTGGCTTTCCAACAGCTGGAGAAGGGCAATCTGATCTTCTATGGGGAAGACCTGAGAGAGTGTGGCATTGATGTTACAGAGGCATCAGTGTACTCAGGAGTGTGTACTCAGATCTTCAGAGAGGAGGCTGGGCTGTACCAGGGAAAGGTGTTCAGCTTTGTGCATCTGAGCATTCAGGAGTTTCTTGCAGCTTTATATGTGTTCCTGTGCTTCAGCAACAAAGAAAGAAACATGCCTGACCAACAGCAAACCTCTCAGCTCTCTGCTCTGTTCAGAGCTGCAACACTCCATGACCTACACAAGACTGCAGTGGATCTGGCCTTACAGAGTGAGAACGGACATCTGGACCTTTTCCTCCGCTTCCTTCTGGGCCTCTCACTGGAGACCAATCAGAATCTCTTAAGTCACCTTCTGCCCCAGACAAGAAGCCTATCACAGAGCTCAGAGCAAACAGTCCAGTGTGTCAAACAGAAGATCAGAGATCAAAATGATGTTTCAAGCAGAAGGATCAACCTGTTCTACTGTCTGAATGAGCTGAATCACCATGCTGTAGTGGAGGTCATTGACAGGAGATCAGGAACTCTGTCTGTAGATGTGCTCATACCAGGAGAGTGGGAGACTAGGAGATTGGAGTTTAAGATTCCAGAAGAGCTGCTAGATGAGTTTGACCTGCAGAAGTACATAAAGACACCAGAGGAGGATCTGACTGAACTCCTCAGTCCTGATGATGTTCTGCAGAGGCTGGTGCCAGTGGTCACATCAGCTTTGTAAGTAAACCTGTAATATGTGACTGTGTGTGTGTGTGTGTGTGTGTTTGTTTATATGTGAGGGTGTTTATGTGTTTGGGTGGGGGGGGGGGGGGGTTTGCTGTGATGCATGAAGTAAAGTGTGTGTGAGTGAATGTGTGTGTGGCATCCTATGTGAAATATGGAGTGTGTGTGTGTCTGAACACTATGACAGATGTAATCCAAGTGTGTTTCTCACCATTTCATGTGTGCTGGAGTAAGGTTTGTGTGTTTGTGGTGCACCCGTTGACATTAGTGTGTTTGTGTATTGCACCCTTTGATGTGTGTGTGTGTGTGTGTGGTGCACCCGTACACTACACTACACTACACTACACTACACTATGCTGATAAGTCATATTACACTACACTACACTACACTATGCTGATCCATCATATTACACTACACTACACTACACTATGCTGATCCATCATATTACACTACACTACACTATGCTGATAAGTCATATTACACTACACTACACTACACTATGCTGATAAGTCATATTACACTACACTACACTACACTATGCTGATAAGTCATATTACACTACACTACACTACACTATGCTGATATATCATATTACACTACACTACTCTACGCTATGCTGATCCATCATATTACACTACACTACACTATGCTGATATATCATATTACACTACACTACTCTACACTATGCTGATACATCATATTACACTATACTACACTATGCTGGTACATCATATTACACTATACTACACTATGCTGGTACATCATATTACACTACACTATGCTGATGCATCATATTACACTATACTACACTATGCTGATACATCATATTACACTACACTACACTATGCTGATACACCATCATAATCATTAATTTACTCTCGTAACCTCATATCCAGCCACGCTGCTAACTTCTTTGTTGGAGCACATGCAAGTTGTAAAGTAGCCATATGTTGTGAACATTCATTTAAGTGATATTTTCCTTTGCTATCCTCCACCTCCTGTTGCCTATAGAAGATACACTATGCTATACAAAATACACACACAATAATCAAGTTAAACTGGCTTCAGTTACTTCTCTTACAAAGTGAAGACCATTGTGTGTGAGAGCTGTGCATTACTCTTTGAGTGTGTGAGCTGTGAGTTTCAAGTTTCAAGTTTATTTATTCATACATACATACATACATACATACATACATGCATGCATGCATGAATGGGTCCCCCAAAATAAGCTATTGAAAGTGGTGACTTTGTAGTGCCTGTCTGTGTCCTACCCAAAATAAGAACTGGCCTCAGATTTCATGTGGAAACACCACTGTTATCCTATTATATAACAGACCTCTATTTATGCTCTGAAGTTAGTTGCTGTCGCATGATTTAACAAAGGACTCGATGAAAAGCCGGTCTGATGGGAAGAGTGTCGGTTTATTCTCCGTATTCTATGCAGCAGACCTGAAGCACACACAACACACTATGATGGAGAGAGAAGGAGGGATGGTTAGGAGATGTTGTACATAGTATTTGAAGGAAGGAAATACAACTGAATGAATAAGCATTTGAACACACAGCATGGAATTAAATTACAGGAATGTCATGTGTTCGATGCATGCAGCAGCTCAGCTAACCTCGGCGCTTCTTCTCTTACTATCCAAGGTAAACTCCTCAAAAGTGATCTCAACCACTCACTGTGTGAAGCAATTTGCCTTTATTGTGTGTTGTCGATCAAGTTATCTTCTGTCCCTTCGTTTGAAGCATACATTTCAGCTCCGGCATTGGTCTCCCATTATTGATCACTTCACGTTTGGATTGAAAGTCCAGTTTTGAGAAATGTTTTGTCGTAACGGTGTTAATTATCGGAGGGCGTGTGTTATCCGCAAGCGTTCGCGTTGTTGTGATAACCCATTATTAAAGGTAATCATATTATTCTGAACGTCATCATCAGCTAAATTGGATGGAAATCGAGATTATTTATAAAGTGAAACTCGTTTTACACAATGAAACGAATGGCACTAACAAAATCGCTGAATTTGCTGATCTGACAAAGCCACATTGAAAGAACAGAGGGGAGGCAAACACTACTTCTGCCTCAATGAAGAGGGCTGAAATTGTAAGATTATATAGCTAAGCTAGCATAGCTATGTCAGTTATATACAACATAGTGTTGCCACTTGTCCAGGTTTTACCGGGATTGTCCTTCTTTTCTGTAGCCTGTCCCGGAAAATGTCTAAAATCTCCCGGGACACTGAATGTTTTTAATCCAATTTAGCTGATGATGATGTTCAGAGTCAGACAGGTTCAGAGGCTGGTAGTCCGTCTTGGTCACAGGCTACAGCTAGAACGTCTTGTGCACCTCTAGCCCATCCTTTCTTGCAAGCAGGGAAAAATGAAATGATTTTGTATCCTCCCGGGGAAAGCAGACATGCTTATTTTTCTGCACATCAATTCTTGATGATCCATACAATTGATGGTTGCAGACTTGATGGTAATTGCCACTGCACGTTTCATTTTTGGCAGCTCAGTTCATATACCCTTTTAAAAAAAAGGAAGGAGCATTGGTATTTCTAGGAACATGTTTAAATTTGTTATGTAAGTTTTATTTTATCTTAATTTCTACATAAGAATGTCAGTTTCAGAGAGGAATACGTAGAAATGTTTTTGGTTATTTACCAAGTGCAAATGTGTATATCTACTGTATATGGTGTGTACAGCATTATAGAACATTATATAAAAGAAAATTAAGGTAAATAAACCTGTTTGTGCTCCTTTTTTTCACCCCTTGCCCAATAAGAATCGATAACAGAACCGACTGTGTGTGTGTGTATGTGTGTGTGTGTGTGTGTGTGTGTGTGTGTGCCACACATTTAGTTTGTTTGTGTTTGTGTATGCAGTGTCCTCTGTGGAGTGAAGTCTGAAGTGAAGTAAGAACCCTGTGATGGGTCAGGTGCGTGCCTGTGTCTGTGTGTGTGTGTGTGTGTGTGTGTGTGTGTGTGTGTGTGTGTGTGTGTGTGTGTGTATGCTTGTGTTTATTTTGGTCACCCTGCAGTGAATGTGTTGGTGTGTTTGATGCAGTGTAATTTCTGAGGTACTGTGTGTGTGTGTGTGTGTGTGATGCAGTGTAATGAGTGAGGAACGAGGGGTGTGTTCCTGTCCTGCTCTGTATGTGTGTGTGTGTGTGTGTGTGTGTGTGTGTGATACAGTGTAATGAGGGAGGAACGAGGGGTGTGTGTGTGTGTGTGTGTGTGTGTGTGTGTGTGTGTGTGTGTGTGTGTGTGTGTGTGTGATACAGTGTAATGAGTGAGGAACGAGGGGTGTGTGCCTGTCCTGCTCTGTGTGTGTGTGTGTGTGATACAGTGTAATGAGGGAGGAACGAGGGGTGTGTGCCTGTCTTGTTCTGTGTGTGTGTGTGTGTTTGTGTGTTTGGTCCCCACTACAATGAGTGTGTAATTGTTGCTGTCTGTCATACAATATACTGAGTGAGGTACAGAGTGTGTATGTGTGTGTGTTTGGGTCACCCTGCAATGAGTGTGTGTGTGTGTGTGTGTTTGTTGGTGGGTGTGTGTGTGTTATACAGTCTAATGACTGAGGTACGGTAACTGTGCTTGGGTCACCCTTCAGTGAGTGTGTGTGTGTTTGTTGGTGGGTGTGTGAGAGACAGTGAAATTACAGAGGTGTGTGTGTTTGGTCCCATTGCAATGAGTGTGCGTACGTGACGGCCACTGGGCCTTTTCTGTGTGATTGCTTATTGTTTGCTCCTCCAGAGCTTGTCTATTCTTGTTCCAGGGTCCGGTGTGCTGGGGGGATGTGAAGCCAGGGTGCTCGCTTCTAAGGATCACGAATGTGTTGAGTAATGGAGTGAAGGTGTTGGTGTTAACCTGGGACACTTTAATAAGGGTGTTGGGAGCACTTGGTTGTGTTGTTAATGGTACTAGTGCAGTGCCTGTAGGGGGTAACATCTATGACGACGACTGTTCTATGACTATGACATCATTCACAAAAAAGTGTCCCGATGTATCTGTTGTAATTCGTTTGTACTTTGTTTTCTCATTATTGCAATATTATAAACCTCAGTCTGCATTTACCCTGGCTGGGAGAGGCTGTCATTCGGAAGATACTGTGTGTGATCGCCTTTGCTCTGTGTTCATTAAACCTGTCGGAGTGTATGAATAAAAGGCTAGGTGCCAATCAAAATCACAACGCAAGAGTGGAGTACTACATCGCTACAACGGTGACATGGGTTTGCACCGTAGGCTACGGCAAACGGTAAAATACAAATATCTCGCGAACTATGAATTCAAAAATCTTCAACATCAAGGATGCACAGGTTCATGACATGCGTAAGCTACATTACTTTGAAACTTAATATAAAGAAGCTTAAAAATAAACGAATAGATCAAATCAATCACTGTCTTAAGATTACCTGAGCAAAAGTCTGTATCTGTTCACCAAGAAGAATTTGAATGCGGACCTCCTCGTATCCAACAGTATTCTGAACTTTGAGTGAAGGCAGGATAGTTACTATGCGTATATTGTTTGATTGTGACGTCACTACCCATAGTGCCGATGGGACGGGAAACGATAACCCATTGTTTCCTACGGGAAACGGTAAAATACAAATATCTCGCGAACTATAAATTCAAAAATCTTCAAAATCAAGGATGCACAGGTTCATGACATGCGTAAGCTACATGCAAAATCTCATAACTAACGGAACTACCGTCAGGGAGATACACCCTAGACAGACACACAGAGTTCCTGGATTTATAGATAGATGATTGATATTTTTTTTGTTATGTAAAGAATTGTAGGTTACTTGGATTTGTGGGTCCTAGGCTGGGCCTGTGGTTGACATTTGAACCTTACTGAGTTACCCAATGCAAGTATGTGAAGATTACTGTAGAATAATCTGGGCCCTGTTCGGCGTACAACTGAAGCTAAGATAATTAATTTAGCTCGCGACATGAGATAATATAGCTTGCTAAATGAGATCAGGCCAAGCCGGTCTGGTCTCCAAGATATTTTTTACACCAAAACCATGATTTTTTTTTTTTGGTACAATCGTCTAAACTCTAAGAAAAAGACTTATTTTTTTCTCCGCTAAGGCAGGATATGACCATGAACGCGTTATGAAGAATTCAAGACCATAATCATGTCAAAATTCAACACTTCCGCGGCTGCGACAGCAATATAAGAAACTGTCTATAGGCTGTCTAATACGTGATATCTTTTCCTTGGTCAGATATGTGACTTTGGTGTCACGGTTAGAGCTCATGGTTTGCATGCAACAGATCGCTGGTTCGACCCCCCTCGCCTCCTCCTTATTAATTGTTGTTTTACATCTCCTTGTAAATCGCTTTGAATAAAACCGTCTGCTTAATGACTAAATGTATTAATAAGAAATTCAATAAATTGAAGCAATGAAAATAAATTGTGTTTATTTCTCGCTTCTTATCATGCATCCACCTTAATCATTTTCTACAAAAATGATTGTCTACTACACCATAGCATGAGTACTTTATTTACTACTGCACAAAACTAGACACGTTTGCAAAACTAGACGTTTGCAATGATGTAAGTTGCATTTGTTGATGACGTATGGTTAATAACATCGTCATTGTAGAAGGGACATGATAAAATCTTTTTCGCCGATATCTCCGTAAGGGAGATGGGTTGTGTGCTCAAATTTCCTGGGATCAAAGACGTTATGCATCCACTCGCAAAAAAGCGCAAGACATTCAATGTTCGTCTGTGGTGTTTGAATGAATGACTCGAGAAGGTCTTGCAAATTAATTATTCCTTGTCGGCTGAATCGGTAGCGCTCCTACAAGAACTGTGGGATCCCTCCTTTTGCCGGGGGGTGTGGCAAACTTAATCCAGGTACTCTTATTAATTAATTACCATGGTTATTTATCGGAAGTTGCTTCGCCGAACTCGATAAAGGGGCGTTGTCTTTTTTTTGCCTGGAATTTAGCGCGCTAAACCGCTTAGCGAGTGTCACCGAACAGTACCCTGGTGTTTGGTGAACAGGACTGTGAATTTGTTGGTTTGTTAAAAGTAGGTTGAATTGTCATGTATACACCTATATTAAAATCCTAGGGGATTTTTCTAATGGGGGGGGATGTGACGGCCACTGGGCCTTTTCTGTGTGATTGCTTATTGTCTGCTCCTCCAGCGCTGGTATTCAGGTGTGCAGGTGGGCGGAGACGTGGCCTTTATGAGAGCAGATACCGTGACCTGCAGTGGCTGGTTGAGAACGAGCCGAATAACTGTACCGCTGTCCTTTTGATGAATAAATACCGCCGTTCAAACACAAAGTCGCTTGCCTCTGCCTCCCTTATTGTTTTGGCACCCTAGGCCTTAACACACATATGTACCAAATCCCATACATTCTAGCATGTTTTTAACCTATTAAGTATTTTAACATTTTAACCATCAAATTAACTTCTTAATTTTTTTTTTTTTTTTAACATGAATTCTTATTCACAATACAATGAATTAGACTTCGGCCTCTACATCAACGTTTGCATGTTGGTAATGTCTTGATTTCCACTGCTGCGAAAAGCAAATTCATATCATTCCGCATGTATTCCGGTCATTTAACGTAACGGAAGTCAGAATGTCAAATTAAGAGAATGGATTTCAAAACAAGAGTATACCGCGGTTGAAACGGTATAGCCAAATCTCTCCCGGTAGACACATTTCTACCGTTACACGTATATATCGTCATACCGCCCAGCCCTAGTGTGTGTGTTTGTTTGGGTCCCACTGCAATGAGTGTGTGTTCATGTGTGTGATACAGTGTACTGAAGGAAGTGCAGTCTGTGTGCTGAAGTTCAGCATCTCTCAGACCTCCTCTGTTGTGTGTGTGTGTGTGTGTGTGTGTGTGTGTGTGTGTGTGGTGATCTCTGTGGGGGGTGTGTGTGTGTGCTGGGCTTGAGACTAACTTTTTGGCTTAGGGGCACTGTGCTCCTAAGCCAGAAAAATTGGGAGCACCAGCAAATATCTAGGCGCACCACTATAAAAAGTTGGCCAAACGAAGTAATACTACTATCGATCAATGTTAACAACCCGGAATAGGATGTTTGAACAGATTATAAAAGGAAAGGCATGACCTTGCTTAGGCCTACATTGATAGGTGGAAAATAATTGCATGGTATTTTAGGTGATTTAGATGGTAGGGGAAGCAGGGCAAATCACACTATTTGTTCTAACCAAATTCTTTTATATTAAGAAAAAATAACAACGTTCAGTCAGTTAATTAGACAGAGAAGAGATGCTGAACTCGAATTTTTGAATCTCGTTCAGTAAAAAGAACAAATCTTTTTTCGAGTCATTCGTTCATTTGCTCGACATTTTATAGCGAATTCCCTGGCCTAAATACGTCCACTACAAACACATGTCATATTATCATGTAGGTTACTGCATGTATCATGAAACTTTGGATGAAATTGTCATTTATTATCACATTAGCATTTAATTATCACGGCAAACAATTACACTGCACTGATCTGTAAGTAAAGTATAAAAAAGTTAAAATAACGAACCCTGTAATTATTTCTTATGAACGAATATCATTCACATCTTACTAAACCTAGTCACGCGAAAGTGAACAAGGTTAATACTGTAAGTCCTTTCTGTTTCCTCTTCTGAGCCTATGCAGGTTACGTGAACAATTATCCAAAGACCCGTATCAGAAGACCCAGTCAAAATGAACGAAACATTTTGGTTTTCTCTAGCTTATAGCTTATAGCTTATAACTTCGGTTTTCTCTAGTTTTCTCTAGCTTCCCATGTTGAGCCTATGCAGATCACGTGAAAAATTATCCAAAGACTTGCATCCGGCAGATGAACTAATCGTTCACCTCCCGACCGTGTCTTTGGATCAATTACGAATGAGGGGGACGTGTGAGAGCATATCAGCAGTGTTGTGCACGTTCACACCTCTCATGAACTAGTTCAAAGTTCCCTTCATACAAGTAAATATGAATCGTTCACGTTCATAGTTCACCATTTAAATTCTGAACTCGTTCTGCATCTCTTCTCTGTCTAATTAACTGACTGAACGTTGTTGTTTTTGCCCTGCTTCCCCTACCATCTAAATCACCTAAAATACCATGTGTTTGTTATAGTTTAGCTTGCTCATAATTGTTAAGAGCACTGTCACTTAAACAGTTCATTTTTTTTAAAATAATTGCCAATTTTCCAAGAGGACATAGTTTGCACAGAAAGGTATGATTTACCGTCAGAAACTATCAGATACAACCCTAACAAACACATATGGACAAGGTAGGCTAAAGTCAAACTTACGTATAGGCTACATGGACGCACACAACTTCAACAAAGTGCAACGTTCAATTTTGTGAAAATTTTCCCAAAGTTAACTGCCACCATGTAAATAAGCCGTGAAGAGAAATCAAAACACTATCACATGACCAACGCAATTTAACAAATATTTACTAAGGCCTTTTTAACATGTACTGAGCAATGACAGGTTGCAAGCATTCGATTTAGACAGCGTTTTTCCTCAGTAGAAGGAAAACATTCCTGCTTATTTCTATAGGCGCACGCGTGCGACCATGATTTCAAATCAAGTCTTACGCCCAAAATTCCAGTCGTATGTGCGACCAGATCAGTCGCACTGTCAAGCCCTGGTGTGTGTGTGCATATGTTTGTATTAGTTTGGGGATGGGTGAGCTACTGTTTGAGTGTGTGTGTGTGTGTGTGTGTGCAACACACCACCACTAACCCCTGAACCCTGTAGGACACTGGACCCGTCTGTTGTTCAGGTGTATCATGTTGCTTCTCCCAGGCTGAATGGATGTACCCTGACAGAGAAGAGCTGTTCCTATCTGACCTCTGTGTGTGTGTATGCTTAGTCCATGATGTGTGTGTGTGTGTGTCTGTGTCTGTGTGTGTGTGTGTGTCTGTGTCTGTGTCTGTGTCTGTGTCTGTGTCTGTGGTTTGTGTGTGTGTTTGTGTGTGAATGGTGCCATCAGTCCCTCAGTCTCTACATCAGAGGTCATGCAGGTGAGACAGCAGAAGTTCCTGTGGAAATCTCTACTGTATTGATTTTATAGCTGATCAGGTGAACACATATTATTTCAGAAGTAGAAAGTTCCCAGGTTGGGTTTACCGTTGTGTTTAACCCAGCATACTGTATGTCTTGTGAGCTACTCTTTTCTGTTGAACCCAGCATACTGTATGTCTTGTGAGCTACTGCTTACTGTTGAACCCAGCATACTGTATGTCTTGTGAGCTACTGCTTACTGTTGAACCCAGCATACTGTATGTCTTGTGAGCTACTGCTTACTGTTGAACCCAGCATATGTCTTGTGAGCTACTGCTTACTGGTGAACCCAGCATACTGTATGTCTTGTGAGCTACTGCTTACTGTTGAACCCAGCATATGTCTTGTGAGCTACTGCTTACTGGTGAACCCAGCATACTGTATGTCTTGTGAGCTACTGCTTACTGTTGAACCCTCTTTCTCATCAAAACTGCAAACTGGAGGAACTTCAGTAAGCATCATTTCATGTAGTGTGTGTGTAGGAATGGGGGGGGGGGGGGGGGGGGGGTGGTTGTGAAATAAGTGAAACACTTGTATGTATGTTGGTTTTAGTTCCTTTGGTGAGCTTCAGGAGCATATAGTGTGTTTGTGTGTGTGTGTGTGTGTGGGGGGGGGGGTGATAGTTTTGGGGTAAGTGAAATACTAATAATAATATGAAGGTATTTTTGTGTGTGTTGGGGTGGGGGGAACGGGGGTGTGTGTGTGTGTGTGTGTGTGTGTTAGGACCACATGGCTCGATGTGGAGGTAACATAAAATGGGGAGACCACACAGAGTAAAGGTTTAAATCAAAAGATAATTTATTAACTGAGTAAATGAAAATACTTACAAAAGTCAGTGAATGAGAGGCAAGAGAAAGTAAAGTTCAATGTCGTGCAGATCAGTATAGTGTATGTGTAGTGGTAGATGGCCAAAAGAGTAAGCTCCGGGGAAAAGTCTGGCAGACCTGTGCCAAAGAGTCCATCTGAGAAAGACGCCGCCCCCAAGCTCACATCAGGAACTCTTTTTATTCTGTCCCGCCAATCATCTGCCATCTAGCCACATATGCCAGACAAGACGGCTCCCCCTGTGAATCGGAGGGACAGGACAGCCAACAGGGTTTTAATGCGGCACACCCAGCATGGCCAAGCTGGGCATGACAGTGTGTGTTTGTGTATCCCTGATTGTGTGTGTGTGTGTGTGTGTGTGTGTGTGTGTGAGTGTTTGTATCCCTGAGTGTGTGTGGGGAAATAGAGGAATGATGATTAATATTCAGATGTATCATGATGTTTCTCCCAGGCTGGAGAGCTGTAACCTGACAAAGAAGAGCTGTTCCTATCTGGCCTCTGCCCTGACCTCACACTCCTCAAGTCTCACACAGCTGAACCTGGATGGCAATAAGCTGATGGGAGAGTCAGGAGTGAAACACTTATGTTCTGCTCTTTCTCATCAAAACTGCAAACTGAAGGAACTAACGTAAGCATCATTTCATGTAGTGTGTGTGTGTGTGTGTGTGGGGGGGGGGGGTGTAGTGTTGGGGTAAGTGAAATACTAATAATAATATGAAGGTATTTTTGTGTGTGTTGGGGTGGGGGTATGGGGGTGTGTATGTGTGTGTGTGTGTGTGTATGTGTATCCCTGATTGTGTTTTTTGTATCCCTGGGTGTGTGTGTGTGTGTTTGTATCCCTGGGTGTGTGTGGGGAAATAGAGGAATGATGATTAATGTTCAGATGTATCATGATGTTTCTCCCAGACTGCAGAGCTGTAACCTGACAGAGACGAGCTGTTCCTATCTGGCCTCTGCCCTGACCTCACACTCCTCAAGTCTCACACAGCTGCACCTGGAGGGCAATTACCAGCTGGGAGACTCAGGAGTGAAACACTTATGTTCTGCTCTTTCTCATCAAAACTGCAAACTGAAGGAACTAACGTAAGCATAATTTCATGTAGTGTGTGTGTGGCGATGGGGGAGGGGGGGGGGGTAGTGTGGGGTTAGTGAAACACTTGTATGTATGTTGGTTTTAGTTCCTTTGGTGAGCTTCAGGAGCATCTATTGTGTGTGTGTGTGTGTGTGTGTATGTGTATCCCTGATTGTGTGTGTGTGTGTGTTTTTTGTATCCCTGTGTGTGAGTGTGTGTGTGTGTGTATCCCTGATTGTGTGTGTGTGTGTGTTTTTTGTATCCCTGAGTGTGTGTGGGGAAATAGAGGATTAGATTAGATTAGATTAGATTCAACTTTATTGTCATTATACAGAGTACAAGTACTGAGATAACGAAATGCAGTTTAGCATCTAACCAGTAAGTGCAAATAGCAATAAAAGTGCAGAGTATGTGCAAATGTAGGGTGGACTAAGTGAATAAATATGATATGTACAGTAAGAGTTAGAATATGACACAGAATTGTAATATAAACAGAAATTGAATAGCAGCAATTGAGCTAAGAGTGAGGTATGATAAGTATATAAAGTGCAGGTGAAAGTAAACTGATGGTAACAAGTGAAATCAAGAGAATGAGGTAGTAAAGTACAATCAATACAGGTAATACAGTGAAGTGGATACAGTTATAAAAAGACATTAAGGTGCAAATGTTCAGTGGCTGGAGGAGGGTGTGTGGCAGTCAAGCCAGGTATAGGGGGGGAGGAATGAGGTGTAGTGCAAATGATCAGTGGCTGGAGGAGGGTGTGTGGCAGTCAAGCCAGGGTGGGGGGAGGGGTGAAGTTAAGTATAGTGCAAATGTACAATGGCTAGAGGAGGGTGAGTGGCAGTCAGCCAGGGTGGGGGGGGGGGGGGAAGTAGGTATAGTGCAAGAGTTCAGTTGTTGGAGGGGGGGGGGGGGGGGGGGGGGGGGGGACAGTTACAGGGGGAGGTGTGAGAAGGGGTGGGGGGGCTACCCCCGTGGAGCAGAGTTCAGCAGGGTGACAGCCGCAGGGATGAAGCTGTTCTTGAACCTGCTGGTACGGGAACGGAGGACCCTGTAGCGCCTCCCAGAAGGGAGGAGGGCAAACAGACTGTTGTTGGGGTGTGAGCTGTCCTTGATGATGCTGCGTGCCCTCCGCAGACATCTCTTGCTCTGGACAGCCTCAATTGTGGGGAGAGTGGAACCAGTGATGCGTTGGGCAGTTTTCACCACCCTCTGCAGTCTTTTGCGGTCGGCAACAGAGCATTGGTGATTAATATTCAGGTGTATCATGATGTTTCTCCCAGACTGCAGAGCTGTAACCTGACAGAGAAGAGCTGTTCCTATCTGGCCTCTGCCCTGACCTCACACTCCTCAAGTCTCACACAGCTGCACCTGAGTAATAATACGCTGCTGGGAGACTCAGGAGTGAAACACTTATGTTCTGCTCTTTCTCATCAAGACTGCAAACTGAAGGAACTAACGTGAGCATAATTTCATGTAGTGTGTGTGTGGGGATGGGGGGGGGGGGGGGGGGGGGGGTAGTGTGGGGGTTAGTGAAACACTTGTATGTATGTTGGTTTTAGTTCCTTTGGTGAGCTTCAGGAGCATCTATTGTGTGTGTGTGTTTGTGTGTATGTGTATCCCTGATTGTGTGTGTGTGTGTGTTTTTTGTATCCCTGTGTGTGTGTGTGTGTGTATGTGTATCCCTGATTGTGTGTGTGTGTGTGTTTTTTGTATCCCTGATTGTGTGTGTGTGTGTGTGTGTATCCCTGAGTGTGTGTGTGGGGAAATAGAGGAATGATGATTAATATTCAGATGTATCATGGTGTTTCTCCCAGACTGCAGAGCTGTGACCTGACAGAGAAGAGTTGTTCCTATCTGGCCTCTGCCCTGACCTCACACTCCTCAAGTCTCACTCAGCTGAACCTGAGTAACAATACGCTGCTGGGAGACTCAGGAGTGAAACACTTATGTTCTGCTCTTTCTCATCAAAACTGCAAACTGGAGGAACTTCTGTAAGCTTCATATCATGTAGTGTGTGTGTGTGTGTGGGGGGGGTAGTGAAACACTTGTATGTATGTTGGTTTTAGTTCCTTTGGTGAGCTTCAGGAGCATCTAGTGTGTGTGTGTGTGTGTGTGTGTGTGTGTGTGTGTGTGTTTGTATGTGTATCCCTGATTGTGTGTGTGTGTGTTTTTTTGTATCCCTTTGTGTGTGTGTGTGTTTTTTTGTATCCCTTTGTGTGTGTGTGTGGGGGGGTGTGTGTGTGTGTGTGTGTGTGTGTGTATCCCTGATTGTGTGTGTGTGTTTTTTGTATCCCTGTGTGTGTGTGTGTGTGTGTGTGTGTGTGTGTGTGTATCCCTGATTGTGTGTGTGTTTTTTGTATCCCTGGGTGTGTGTGTGTGTGTTTGTATCCCTGAGTGTGTGTGGGGAAATAAAGGAATGATGATTAATATTCAGGTGTATCATGGTGTTTCTCCCAGGCTGTGGAACTGTAACCTGACAGAGAAGAGCTGTTCCTATCTGGCCTCTGCCCTGACCTCACGCTCCTCAAGTCTCACACAGCTGCACCTGGGTCACAATGAGCTGCTGGGAGACTCAGGAGTGAAACACTTATGTTCTGCTCTTTCTCATCAAAACTGCAAACTGAAGGAACTAACGTAAGCATCATTTCATGTAGTGTGTGTGTGGCGATGGCGGGGGGGGGGGGGGGGGGTTAGGGGATGTAAGTGTTGGGGTAAGTGAAATACTAATAATAATATGAAGGTATTTTTGTGTGTGTTGGGCCGAGGGTGTGTGTGTGTGTGTGTGTGTGTATCCCTGGGTGTGTGTGTGTGTGTGTTCGTATCCCTGAGTGTGTGTGGGGAAATAGAGGCATGATGATTAATGTTCAGGTGTATAATGATGTTTCTCCCAGGCTGGAGCACTGTAACCTGACAAAGAAGAGCTGTTCCTATCTGGCCTCTGCCCTGACCTCACACTCAAGTCTCACACAGCTGTGGCTGATGTTCAATAGCCTGAGTGCATCAGATGTGGAGCAGCTCTCTGCTCTAGTGAAGGACCCCCACTATAAACTGGAGAAACTAATGTGAGTAAATATCTAACCATCTCACTCTGGTCTTAATAACATGAGACCCAACATGGATGCCTGTCTTTTATTTTCTCTCCCCGTGTTTGCCTCTCTTCTGTCTGTTTCCTCTGTAGTCCTCTGCTTTTTCTCATCCCTCTTTCATCCTTCTCTCTTCCTTTCCACTTTCTTTTTCTGTCTAACACCTTACAGCTTAGGGCTGTCTTACATCTCATCTCATCCTCTGGTTATTTGTCATCTTTTACTCATCATGTTTGTTTGTTTGTGACCCCACTACTCATTGAGCTCCACTAGCTGCCTGTAGCTGCTCGCATTAAGTTCAAGTCAGTTATGCTTGCTTACAGAGTGATTGCTGGTTATGCTCCCACTCACTTAAATGCTCTAGTAAGGGCAAATGCTTCTAGCACTACCAGAGCAGGGGCGTCCCTCTCCGCCTTTATGAAGCTCTTTAAGACCCAACTCTTCAGAGAGTTCCTCCCTTACTAACTTGCACTTCTACTAGTACTTAACTTGCACTTTCATCAGTTACATTCCTTCACTTTTTTCTATTTCTTATGTAAAATAGTATTTATTGTTACACTATGTCTCTATTGCTTGTTGCTTGATTGTACTCTCCCTTGTTACGTACACGGTTCAATGCACGAAACATAAAGGGGAGGCCATGCAGAATTTAATAATTATAGCAAAAAGTGTGGTGAACGTCAGTGGTGTGAAATAGAAACCAAAAATGTAATGTAATTCAAGGGTATCCAAAATCCAATTACTATCCAACGACAACAAAATGCCGGGAAGACCAAAGCTGATCAGGGCTTTTGTAGCCAGCCAATCAATGATACACCTGTCCCCAAGCACCTGCTGTAGAGACAGAGAGAGAGCAGGCATGCAAATATCACAGGGCGGGGCCTAGACCCGCCAGGATCGTAACGGGGGATTTTACATGTGTGTTGCCTATACGTGTTTTTTGTGTGGGTGTGGATGTTTGTGTTTAGGTCACCATGCAGTGAATGTGTTGGTGTGTTTGATGCAGTGTAATTTTTGAGGTACAGTGTGTGTGTGGAGAACCCTTTGACAGGTCAGTGTGTGTGTGTTTCGATCACCCTGCAAAGAGTGTGTTCATATGCATGTGTGTGTGTGTGTGTGTGTGTGTGTGTGTTTGTGTGAGTGTGTGTGTGAGTGAGAGAGAGAGAGCAAGGTGCAGGAGTTCAGCCTCCCAGACGTACTGAAGAATCCCCATTTCAAACTGGAGAAACTGATATGAGTGTGAACACATTAATAATTGTCTTCTAGGTTGACTGATCGTTATGGTTATGATCGTACCTTGAGAAGCGAGAGTCCAGCAGCAGCAGCCTCCACTAGCAGCTCCCACTCCTCAGATGCTGCAGAGCTGCACCTCACAGACAAAACCCAGCAGGATCCAGGAGCACAGCTGCTCTCTGATGACACTATAATTGTCTTCTAGATGGCATGGTGGTATCCTCAGAAGGGAGAGTCCAGCAGCAGCAGCCTCCACTAGCAGCTCCCACTCCTCAGATGCTGCAGAGCTGCACCTCACAGACAAAACCCAGCAGGATCCACAGCTGCTCTATGATGACACTCCCAAGTGAGTCTGGTGGACCACACACACACACACACACAACTGATAACTGATGTTTAATAATGAATGCCTAAGGACATTAAAGCCGAACAGACACACACACACACACCACAGTCTTCAGGAGGAACCCAGAGAGAGCAAGAGGTTACTGTCCTCTCCCTGTGTGTGTGTGTGTGTATGTGTGAGAGTGTCTGAGAGAGAGAGAAAGAGTGTGTGTGTGTATGTGTGAGAGAAAGAGAGTGTTTGTGTGTGTGTGAGAGAAAGAGAGTGTTTGTGTGTGTGTGAGAGAGTGAGTGTATATATCTTTATGTGCATGTATGTGTGTGTGTTTGAGAGAGAGAGAGAGAGTGTGTGAGTGTGTGTGAGAGAGAGTGAGTGTATATATCTGTATGTGCATATATGTGTGTGTATTTGAGAGAGAGAGAGAGAAAAAGTGAGATAGAGAGTGTGTGTGTGTGTGTCTGTGTGAGAGAGAGAGTTGATACGTTGCCATCCCCTTCCTGGTCAACTGATGAACACATTTGAAACCAGTGATGTCAGTTATGTGTGAAAAGCAAAGTGTGAAGACTTGTGCCTGTAGAATGCAAAAGGCTTTGTGTGTGTGTGTGTGTGTGTGTGTGTGAAGACTGTATGTGTGTGTGTGGGAAGACTGTGTCTTACTATGTGTGTGTGTGTGTGTGTGAAGACTGTATGTGTGTGTTTGGGAAGACTGTGTCTTACTATGTGTGTGTGTGTGTGTGTGTGTGTGTGAAGACTGTATGTGTGTGTTTGGGAAGACTGTGTTACTTTGCACTGGTTTGAAGTTAATCTAATCAAGCAGGTTCCACACATTTAAGAGCATTAATGTTCTAACTTTGGCAAAGAGGTAAACAAATGTATTTGACTAAAAGTGTCTGATCTGTTCTTCAATGGATTGCATGAATCTTGACACAGTTAGAGCCCGCCACCAACACGGCCACAAAGCTTCATGCACGGGTTGAACCTCTTCTGGGGTGACTGACTGATGCCACAAACACGGCCACAAAGCTTTATGCACGGGTTGAACCTCTTCTGGGGTGACTGTCTCACTTCTGGGTGCCAGACCATCACTTTGTCCTTGGAGACCCAGCTCCTGAGCAGCACTGTTAGGGAGGATTGTGCACTGGTTGAATTGTGTGATGTTGTTGCAGAATGGGCAGTATTTGTGTGTGTGTGTGTGTGTGTGTGTGTGTTGTGTGTAATTAAATACATCTTCATTGGCATCTTTCTGTTCTGACAAGCCAACCTGTGGTGATTGGCACCTACTAGAACAGCGTTTAGTTTCCCTCCAATCATGGAGAGCACTTTGGGATCCAGTCACATCCCCTTCATTTTCAAATTGCGTAACCTTAGTTTCACAATATGTGAAGGCCTGACATAATAGAAGTAGGGATGTGTTATTGCCAAGTTCCTAGGTTTTTCTTCTCTAACTCTCTGGCCCAACTTGAAATGGCCTGGTACACGAACCCCAAAGGATGCACGGGACAACTCTTTCCAACACAGCTTCATTTTTATTTTTCCTTGTTTGTTTGTTGACTGGTTGGTTCATTAGGTTGAAAACCTTCAAATCACAAAAAGCACAAGTTTTACAAAAATGCAAATAAACTTCAAACTATTTCAGTATGGTACCAAAGCTTACAACAGTTGGAATTGCTGAAACAATCACAACTTATGACTGAGAGACTGTTCAATGACTGCAAACAGTATGCATCATTGGTGTTTTTAAGGAAGCACTTCAAACATCATTACAAATTGAACAAGCAACAAAATACACTCAAACATTGCTGTGTGCTGCTTGGTTGTTAGTTTTACACAAGTCAAACTATTCATTCTACCATCATCATCATCAATGACTATAGCAGCACTTCCAACAACAAATAATCATCACAATAAGAAACACATAAAGTCACAGTACCAGTGGCTTCTTTGGTTGTACCACAGGTAGATCCTTTGTTTGCCTCTCTCTCTCTCTCTCTCTGCTGAGATGTTTGCTGCAAGGCTTTCCATTAACAGGTGCTCCAACTTAATGTAATGAGCAGCCTGCACTGGCCTACTAGTGGTGCATTCTGGGACTTGCAGTTTTTAAAGCTGATGTAATGAGGAACTGAAATTAAGCCTGATAATGTTCATTTTACATGAACAGTTATATTTGTGCTTTACTTCTAAATGAAGCAGTAGTCTCTGAATTTACTACTGACTTTCATTTCCATTCACATATCCCCCTCCTCTGTGTGTGTGTGTGTGTGTGTGTGTGTGTGTGTGTGTGTGTGTGTGTGTTTGTTTGTCTTATAGCAGTGATGACCCACAGAGGAGCTGTGAATCCTGTGCTGAAGTTCCAGACACCAGCCACTGGGTCCTGGTGGAGCCTGAAGTCTCTACAGAGAAGAGCGTCTCAACCTACAGCCTGAGCTCTCCTGCAGGGAGCTATGAGTGCTCAGAGTCTGGTCTGCGCTGGTCGTGTGCCGGTCCAGTCACCCTGCAGTACTGCTTCACAGACTGGCATGTCTATGCTGAAGAACTGGCCCACATGCAGTCCAGCCCAGCTGGTCCTCTGATGGACATCAGGCTCATGTCAGGAGAGCTGGAGGAGATCCATCTGCCACATTTCCTGTGTTTGGGGGGTTGTGAGGCGTCTGTGCATGATGCTGTGAGGGTCCTGCATGGGCAGGACAGTGGAGTGTGTGTGGAGGTGTGTGAGCTGACCCGACGCCATGCCAGGCTTGCCCACCCCTCCTTCTCTCCTCTTGGAGTGATCTATTATTTAAAGTCTCTGCTGTTTCCCATGAGCGTCCATTCAGAAGTGCTGGTCTATCAGAGCAGCACGTCACCCCTGGATTTCCGCGCCTACCTCCTGCCTGAAGATCCCCGTCTGGAGCAGCTGGTGGAGAGAGTTGAGGAGAAGTTACGGGGGGTTTGGGTGCCAAAACACCATCCTGTTAGGCCTCTTCAGATTGACGGCTTCTATAGCCTAACGACTGACGACTGTCCCTCTAAGATCTTACCAGAGGAGCTGATGCTGAGATACAGCAAGACCACCCCCAACTTCTTTGAGGTGAAACTTCCTGAGGCTGCTGCCTCCTTTCCCATGGTGTTGTTCAGCTCTGCAGACAGCAGGGGGCAGTCAGTGTGGAGAGCAGAGTTTCAAACGTTTGATGACGGAGAGGCCAGACAACCACCAGAGAGTCGGGGAAGGACCAGAGGCGCTCCCACTGAAGGTACTCACACAAACACACACACACACACACACACACACACACACACACACACACACACACACACATACTGAAGGTACACACACCGTGTGACTTTTATATGCTAATAGACTGGTGTTTGTGACTGTAATAGACTGGTGATTGTGACTGTGACTGTAATAGACTGGTGATTGTGTCTGTGTCTGTAATAGACTGGTGATTGGGACTGTGACTGTAATAGACTGGTGATTGTGACTGTAATAGACTGGTGATTGTGACTGTAATAGACTGGTGATTGTGACTGTAATAGACTGGTGATTGTGACTGTGACTGTAATAGACTGGTGTTTGTGACTGTAATAGACTGGTGATTGTGACTGTAATAGACTGGTGATTGTGACTGTAATAGACTGGTGATTGTGACTGTGACTGTAATAGACTGGTGATTGTGACTGTAATAGACTGGTGATTGTGACTGTGACTGTAATAGACTGGTGATTGTGACTGTGATTGTAATAGACTGGTGATTGTGACTGTAATAGACTGGTGATTGTGACTGTAATAGACTGGTGATTGTGACTGTGACTGTAATAGACTGGTGATTGTGACTGTGACTGTAATAGACTGGTGTTTGTGACTGTAATAGACTGGTGATTGTGACTGTAATAGACTGGTGATTGTGACTGTGACTGTAATAGACTGGTGATTGTGACTGTAATAGACTGGTGATTGTGATTGTAATAGACTGGTGATTGTGACTGTAATAGACTGGTGATTGTGACTTTAATAGACTGGTGATTGTGACTGTGACTGTAATAGACTGGTGATTGTGACTGTAATAGACTGGTGATTGTGATTGTAATAGACTGGTGATTGTTTCTTCTTCTATCTGCTGTTTCCACCCTTTCTCTCCGTACAGTCCAACCATCAGCATCAGTCAACACAGACAGGTAAATGGAGTTTTACAATCTCACTTGTAGAGATATCATTTTGTACAGGCAGGTAAATGGTGTCATGATTGTTATGTATGAAGCTGAAGGTGCTTCGTTTATGGTGACCACTAGGTGGCACCCCTGACTTGTATAAATTCCCGTTCACAATAAACCAGCCTAGCTGAAGTTGTAGAACAAGATACAATGTTTCTGTGTTGATCTCTGTATGGGCTGTGAATGATTGCTACGTAAAAGATACAGGGAACATAACATAAATTGGCGACGAGGTGTGTAGTTCTGAAGACTGTTTGCTGGTCATCAGAACAAAAGAAGAACCACGTTGGAAGCTAGCTAGTGAGCTAGAGTGTATCTGTTAAGAGGTGATGAGCCAATCTTCTAACGAGGACTCCATCATTGAAGTGCAAACAACTGAGAGCAAACGCATCATGGCGGGAATAATTGGAAATATGGATCCCTTTGATGATACCGGTGAGCAATGGGCAACTTATATTGAGCGTTTTGAACATTACATTCTGGCTAATGAGATCAGAACAGGGAAGAAAGTGCCGGTGTTGTTTAGTGTGATGGGACCAAGAACTTATGGATTACTTCGCAGTTTGGTGGCTCCTGACAAGCCAGGGGAGATGGATTATGGACGTGTGGTGGAAGTATTGCAAGCCCATTTCGCTCCAAGACCGCTTGTTATAGCGGAAAGATTCCGGTTCCACGAGCGTAATCAGGGGGAAGAAGAAACCTTTGCACAGTACGTTGCTGTACTGAAAAGACTTTCTGAATACTGTGAGTTCGGTGCTTATCTTGAAGACGCGTTACGGGACAGATTTGTCTGTGGACTAAAGACTGAAACAGTTCAGAAGCGCCTTTTGACTGAGAAGGATCTTACTTTTCAGAAAGCAGTGGATTATGCGGTGTCGACAGAGACAGCCACACGCGACGTGCAGCAATTAAGCAGTTCACTTAAAGTGCATGCAATAAGTGCCAACAAAGGTGACCAATGCCGCGGGAAAATGAACCATACGGACAAAGACTGCTGGTACAAAGATCGCGAATGTTACCAGTGTGGGAGGAAAGGCCATACCAAGCAAATGTGCAAGGGTAAAGCCAGAAGCAGCCAAGCCAGAAGCAACCAAGCCAGAAGCAGCCAAGCCAGAAGCAGCCAAGACAGAGAATGGAGACAGAAAGGTAATACCATGAAGCGCAGTGTTAAAGACAGAAAGAAGAGAATTCATCATGTGGATGCTAGAAATGTTAGTGATAGTGATGAGACTAATTCTGACACTGACTCTGAGTTGGGACTTTATGCCTTGTCTGAAAAAGGGAAATATTCCAGAATCTCTGTGCTGCCTAGAGTTAATGGAAAGAAAATGGAAATGGAATTGGATACTGGGGCTGCTGTGTCTTTAATTTCTTGGGAACTGTATAGAAGCAAGTTAAGTAAATTACCTCTGCAACCCACTGAGATAATGCTTAAAACTTACACTGGAGAGCCATTGGCACCGGAAGGGGTGATCAAAGTACAAGTTAAGTTAAATAAGCAGTGTGCTGTTTTGCCTTTGTACATAGTGAAAGTTGATGCACCTCCACTGTTTGGTAGAGAGTGGCTAAGAGTGATCAAACTGAATTGGAAAGACTTGAAGACAGTGCATGCCGTTGAGCCAAGAGAGAAAGACAGCTTGAAAATGGTGTTAAAGAGACACTCAGCTGTGTTCTCTACAGAGTTAGGCACACTGAAGCAGATTAAAGCCACCCTGACTGTTAGACCTAACAGTATACCTAAATTCTGCCCCCCACGTAATGTGCCCTATGCACTTCGCCCTCGAGTTGAGGCCGAGCTGAAGCGCCTAACTGAGCTTGGGGTGATCTCACCATTGGAGAATAGTGAGTGGGCCACACCTGTGGTGCCAGTAATCAAGAAGGATGGCACAGTTAGACTGTGTGGCGATTTCAAGGTCACCCTCAACCAAGCTCTCTGCGTGGATAGATACCCAATACCACGCATTGAAGACATTTTTGCCTCTCTAGCAGGAGGGCAACGCTTCAGTAAGTTAGACCTATCGAATGCCTATCTGCAGATGGAGGTAGAAGAGACGTGTAGGAAGCTGCTTACTATCTCCACACAGAAAGGGCTATTCCGCTTTAATCGCTTGCCCTTTGGCGTAGCGTCATCACCTGGCTTGTTCCAAAAGGCTATGGATCATGTACTGCTTGGACTGCCTTACACACACTGTTACCTGGACGACATCCTCATCAGTGGTCCTGATGAACAGACTCACCTCAAAGCGCTGGATTCAGTCCTAGGCAGGCTAGAGGAGTATGGCCTGCATCTCAAGCAAGAGAAGTGCCTGTTTTTCCAGAAGTCTGTGGAATACTTGGGACACATCATTGACGCGCTCGGGCTCCACAAATCACCAGAGAAGGTACGTGCTATTGTGGAAGCACCAGCACCAAGTGATGTCAGCCAGCTACGTTCGTTCCTAGGAATGCTGAACTATTATGGACGCTTCATTCCTGATCTAGCCACTGTCCTTAAACCTTTGAATGAACTGCTAAACAAAGGGAAGCAATGGCAGTGGACAGCAGACTGTGAGTCAGTTTTCCAGAAAGCTAAAGCACTCCTAGTATCACAGGAAGTATTAACACACTACCAGGCATGAAAACGGGTAAGGGGTGAAAAAGGTGAGGAGGATATTACCCCTCTGGGGGGGTCCGGGGGCGTGCCCCCCCTGTAAGTAAAATTTAAATATTCCATATTTTAAAGCGTCAATCTGATGAAGTTTGAGATGCTTTTTTTCCAACCTGGGGAGAGCTGGAGAAACTTAGCTTCAGCCATGAGTCAAAAAATATTTTGGCCTCCTTACTTAGTATTATGCAAGCCATTTCATGCCAGCCTGTCACTGGGTCTATCATTTACAGTATATGAGGCACAATGTGGTAAGGGCACCACAAATGGCTTAATGCATAGCCCCCACGAGAGATGCCGTAACTTAACTTGTCTACTCTTCCATCATGATTGACAGCCAATACAATGTTATGTAATTCAGATTTCAATACATTTTATTGGCGAGGCCCTTCGCGTTAATATTTCCATGCACTCGCATCATCCAGTTATTCAACATAATAAATCAGCGGCGAAAAAAACAATACAATCATATATTCTTTAGAAGTACTAAATGATGCAAAATGTAAGGATCTCTTTTCATTTATGGAATTCTTGTCAAGAAAATATGATTCTATTGTTTTTTTCGCCGCTGATTTATTATGTTGAATAACTGGATATATATATTTAAAAATATGTTAAGCTCCTATTAAAGTATCCATCTATCTACTTCCAGTGGCACTTGCTCTTGACTGCTTTGCCTCATAGCTTGGCGACTTGGCCTTTTTGAGCAGAGCATCACTGAAGCCTTCCATGTGACAAGAGTCCCCTTTGCAGCCATGCTCACCTTTCTTGTCACCAAAGTGCTTATCATGTCAGTGCTCAGGGTTGCTCTGTATTGGGTCTTGTTTATGGTAACGAGACTGAAAATGGTCATCTGACGTCATGATTTGTTTTATACCTGCAAGGCTTGTAAGTTGACTGGCTGAAATAGTAGGAATTGTTTGCTACGTTAACAGTCTGTAGTCAAACACCTTTGCAATGGTCACTTTGCCCCAACAGAGCGATTCAAAGTTAGAACAGGGAGTCTCCGTGGCGTTTGAGTTAATGTAGCTAAATTATCTTACTCCATCAGTTATTCACACCGTAGCCGTCTCGTAACCAGGCTAATCACATCATTGCTAACTTTTTCATACTTGTATCTGAAGGTTATGCCCCTTGAAATGAATCATCCCGTTAAGTTACCGAACACATGTTTTAACGTTTTATATGGTAACATTACGGTCACACCAAAAAAATGCGTCCAGCAGGGATTCCAAAATTGTCCGGGATTTTGCCTCGTCGGATATTATTGTTTCTCTGGGTCTTTCACAAATGAGTTATTACGTCTTTACACGTTTTGGAAAGGGTATCACTTACGTTCCACCTTCTTGCGCGAGCTCTGTCATTGGTCAAACTTTCCCAGTGTTGACAGATATAATTCATTATCCTCCAAATACGATCATTTTGAGCCTTTGATATGATACGCAATTTACAATCTGGCAACACTGAGCACCTTGCCGCCGCCAGCACTAGTTCAGTACAAATGTACATGTCATCTGAATATGAAAAATATGTCCAACCCCCCCCCCCCCCCCCCCCCACAAAAACAAAACTCATCGAATCTACACGATTCACGTAAGTCACCTATTTTGTTTTCAAAACGGCGAATTTCGCTGAAAGGTGAGTGATTCTCATGCCTGCACTACAATCCTGAGCTGCCCCTTTGCCTTGCATGCGACGCTTCACCATATGGGGTCGGAGCTGTGCTCTCGCACGCTATGCCTGATGGAGAGGAACCACCTATAGCTTATGCTTCACGAACACTCAGTAAGGCAGAACAAAACTATGCCCAGATAGAGAGAGGGAGGCGCTAGCGATAGTCTTCGGAGTGCGCAAGTTCCATCAGTACCTCTATGGTAACAAGTTTACCCTACTCACTGACCATCGCCCGCTGACCTCCATCCTGAGTCCAGTGAAAAGTACTCCATCAATGGCTGCAGCCCGAATGCAGCGCTGGGCACTCCTCCTATCAGCCCATGAGTATACCATCCAATACCGTAAAGGTGCACTACATGCAAATGCAGATGGACTTTCACGCTTACCACTCTCACACACTCCTAAAGAGAAGCTAGGCGCAGTAGAGGTGTTCTACACATCTCAGTTGGACACGCTACCAGTCAGTAACACCGAGACCAAACGTGAGACCCTGTCTGACTCCACTTTATCTCGTGTCCAGGAAATTGTCTCCACTGGTCGTTTTCCAGCTGCAAAGGATGCTGACGAAGAGCTGTCGCCCTATCTGTTGCACCGGCATGATCTCACTATACAGCAGGGATGCCTCATGTGGGGTATGAGAGTGATTGTGCCTCCTAGACTGCGCCCCCGGGTTCTGAAAGAGCTCCACTCAGCACATCCAGGAGTAGTGAGGATGAAGAGCTTGGCACGCAGTTATGTGTGGTGGCCCGGCATCGACTCTCAAATTGAGCTTCACACCAAATCCTGCCCCCCGTGTCAAAGCATACAAAAAGCACCTGGGCTAGCTCCTCTACACCCTTGGATGTGGCCATCCAGTCCTTGGGAACGGATACATGTGGACTTTGCGGGTCCTTTTTATGGACATATGTACCTGATCACGGTGGACGCCCATTCCAAGTGGCCTGAGGTGCATATCATGGACAGCACCACAGCCAGCAAGACCATACAAGTGCTCAGGGGACTTTTCAGTCGCCATGGAATTCCGCACATCCTTGTGAGCGACAACGGACCTCAGTTCTGCTCTGAAGAATTCAGTGCCTTCCTGAAGTCCAATGGAGTCAAACACATCCGCTCTGCGCCGTATCATCCTGCTACCAATGGCTTGGCCGAGCATTTTGTGCGCACATTCAAACAGGCCCTAAAATCTTCCAAAGGCACTGGGATGGTGCAACAACGTTCCTGCTGGCATACCGCAACATCCCCCACACCACAACAACTGAAACGCCAGCCATGTTGTTCCTCGGACGCAGGCTGCGTTCTCGTCTGGATTTCCTGAAACCCAGTGTTGCTGGAACAGTGCACAGATCACAGGATGCCCAACAACAACGCCGCCACCAACACTCAAAGGACAGGCAGTTTGATGTTGGGGAGCCAGTCCTTGTGCGTGACTATAGGAAGGGGGAGGAGAAGTGGACACAAGGTATTGTTGTGGAAAAGACAGGTCCAGTGTCGTACAGGGTAATTGTGGGAGTACCAGGGGTATGGAAACGCCATGTGGATCAGATGCTAACACGCCCCGATCCAGAGCTGCAGCAGACTGCAGTGAACCTTCCAATACCAGAGGACTTACCCCCGAGTGATATCTGCACCACACTTCACTCTAATACACCTCACACACAGGAGCCGGACTGTCAAATTTCTCAGCACACACAATCTCCACACCAGTCCACTGACCCACCACAGACTGGGCTAACCGGTACTCCGGTAACAGAGACAATGAGACGCTATCCTGTGAGGATTACTAAACCGCCCATACGTTACGGTGCGGAGTGACCACATTGTTGGATGTAACATAATGTTGTAAGACTGTGAGTTCTGAGACATATTGTTTGCAGTATAAGAAGACATCCCCTCATTATTATTTGATGTAAAAAAAAAAAGAAAGCTAATATCTTTTCTGTTGTGTTAAAGTAAATATCCTTTGTGTTGATTGACAACATATCTTAGCGGGGAGGAAATGTTATGTACGAAGCTGAAGGTGATTTGTTTATGGTGACCACTAGGTGGCACCCCTGACTTGTATAAATTCCCGTTCACAATAAACCAGCCTAGCTGAAGTTGTAGAACAAGAGACAATGTTTCTGTGTTGATCTCTGTATGGGCTGTGAATGATTGCTACGTAAAAGATACAGGGAACATAACAATGATCTCTCACACTCTGAGTCTATAGCTCTGCATTGGGTGGCTGTGAGTTATATGGATACAGATACATATACCGTACTATGTCTGTCTGAGTCATATAGTTATATATCTCTGCATTGGGTGGCCGTGAGTTATATACTATGTCTGTCTGAATCATATATAGTTATATATCTCTGCATTGGGAGGCTGTGAGTTATATGGATATAGATACATAAACTATGTCTGTCTGAGTCATATATAGTTATATATCTCTTGTACAGGCAGCCCAGCAGGAGCCCAGGACAGGTCGGCAGGCAGGAGGCAGCTGGCTTTGTGGACGAGAAGAGGGCAGAGCTCATCAGCAGTGTGAGAGAGGTGATGCCCATAGCTGACGAGCTCCTCTCCCAGGTAGTCATCGGCCCGGAGACCTACTCTAACATCGATGCTGCTCTCACCAGTCAGGACAAAATGAGAGTCCTTTATGGTGGCCTGCAGACAGCTAAGGGCAAACTGGCCTTCTACAGGATCCTTCAGGCAAAGGAGCGCCTCCTAGTGGACGAGCTGTGGACAGCGTGACAACAGCAGGACACCCAGCCTGCCAGGGTCTACTCTCATCTCAGAGATCCTGCCAAATACTGCTCCTCTTTCCTAGAGATCCTTGCTGTTTCTGTGGTGACACACTGCCAAATACTGCTCCTCTTTCCTAGAGATCCTTGCTGTTTCTCAAAGTCAAGGATGGGTCCTTTTGAGACCATCCAAGTTGGGTCTTTGAAAAGCTACGCGAGACTCCTTCCTATCATTGACAAGTTTTCACCTTCAAATTCCGCACCACTTTATTTGTAAAAAGGCTCTGGTACGTGTGCATAGGATTGTGGGTGCTTTATGAGCGCAGAGGATACTCCAACTGCATCCTTTAGAGTAGTTATAGTCCTATAGTTGTAGAGCTCCTTGGGTTCATATGAAGTTAAGATGAAAATGTCTTTCAGATGAACTCAACCCTGAGGAGCCCCTTCTAGAAGACACTCCAAGAGGAGGATGGATCTCTTAACCTGAGCTCAGATCTCTCAGATAAACTTTAATCTGAGCTCTGGTCTCTCAGATAAACTTTAATCTGAGCTCTAGTCTCTCAGATCAACTTTAATCTGAGCTCTAGTCTCTCGGATCAACTTTAATCTGAGCTCAGATATTCTTTAATCAGTATTTTTTTTTTTTACAAATCTATTCTGTATTAAGCACTTAGTCATATGACAACTGTGCTGTGTGGTACGTGCCTGTTTCTGTACGTTTAATGTCCTTCTTTTCTTTCTGTTTATGATCACATTGATCAACTCAGAAAGTCTTCCGTGCAATACCTTTGCCATTTAAAAGCTGTAATACAAAGGAATTTATATTTTCATACAGGAAATGATTTCTAATTGATGAATGACTTTGGTTCTCCTATAATTCTATAATGTTTGTATTGTTCCATGTTCACTGTTTTGTAAATAAACAATTGAATCAAATAAGTCTCTGGTGTAACCCTCCACTCATTTAGACAGAGTGTACTGAAGTGGAGTTGAGCTAGCCTGATATGGATGCTGTTTCTGATTGGCTGCTGGACTCACCTGAGGAAAGCCCCTGATGAGTTCAGACAGGTGTGTTTGATCCGGGAGGGAGAGAGATGGAAAACATGGCCTGGAGTGGGATTCCCTTAGAAGCAGGACTGGCTAAACTACCACAGGGCCATCAGCTCTCATCAGTCATTCACTACACAAGGCTGGGAAGGTACCACAGTTCAGAGTAATGGACTAGTATTCCCATTCATCTCTATGGGAGCTCAGCCAATCAGAGTGATGGACTAGTATTCCCATTCATCTCTATGGGAGCTCAGCCAATCAGAGTGATGGACTAGTATTCCCATTCATCTCTATGGGAGCTCAGCCAATCAGAGTGATGGACTAGTATTCCCATTCATCTCTATGGGAGCTCAGCCAATCAGAGTGATGGACTAGTATTCCCATTCATCTCTATGGGAGCTCAGCCAATCAGAGTGATGGACTAGTATTCCCATTCATCTCTAGGGGAGCTCAGCCAATCAGAGTGATGGACTAGTATTCCCATTCATCTCTATGGGAGCTCAGCCAATCAGAGTGATGGACTAGTATTCCCATTCATCTCTATGGGAGCTCAGCCAATGTACTCAGATCAGCAGGACTGCAGACTGGACACTAGTCATCTATCAGTGTCCCCAATAACTGACGAACCGACACACCTGCTGGGCACCTGTAACACACACACACACACACCTGCTGGGCATCTGAAACACACACACACACACACCTGCTGGGCATCTGAAACACACACACACACACACACACACACAACTGCTGGGCATCTGAAACACACACACACACACACACACACAACTGCTGGGCATCTGAAACACACACACACACACACACAACTGCTGGGCATCTGAAACACACACACACACACAACTGCTGGGCATCTGAAACACACACACAACTGCTGGGCATCTGAAACACACACACACCTGCTGGGCATCTGAAACACACACACACACACACACACACTGCTGGGCATCTGTAACACACACAGACAGACAGACAAACAGCCCGCCCAGCAACCCAAAAGAGGGGGGGGGGGGGGGGGGGGTCGTCACACTACATATTCAATTAATTTGTATATAGCGCCAAAACAATACAATTACCTCAGGGTGCTTAACAGAGCCCAGAGCCTGGACCCCCTTACAGCACAATGGCAAAAGGGGCAAGAAAAGACCCCCTGCGTAGATGAGGAGCAGTGGGGGTGAGTAGGGTTAGGGTTAGTTTGGCTGTCCATATGTGTAGATGAGGAGCAGTGGGAGTGAGTAGGGTTAGGGTTAGTTTGGCTGTCCATATGTGTAGATGAGGAGCAGTGGGGGTGAGTAGGGTTAGGGTTAGGGTTAGTTTGGCTGTCCATGTGTGTAGATGAGGAGCAATGGGGGTGAGTAGGGTTAGGGTTAGGGTTAGTTTGGCTGTCCATATGTGTAGATGAGGAGCAGTGGGGCTGAGGAGCGATGCTTCCACTTCCATCAGCAATTGGATCATGTAGAGAGAAACTTTTTGTTAATAGACATCAATTTGATAAACAGATAAGGAGATACAGTTAGGTAGTCAATTAACAGCAGGTTATACCGCCATTTTATCAGTATCAATATAAGCATTAACAATATGATAAAGAAGGAGAGAGAGAGAGAACAATAGAATATAGAAAATGAGGGAGAGAGCGAGAGAACAATAGGATATAAAAGGAGAGAGAGAGAGAGAACAATAGGATATAGGAGAGAGAGAGAACAATAGGATATAGGAGGAGAGAGAGAGAACAATAGGATATAGGAGGAGAGAGAGAGAGAGAACAATAGGATATAGAAGGAGAGAGAGAGAACAATAGGATATAGAAGGAGAGAGAGAGAACAATAGGATATAGGAGGAGAGAGAGAACAATAGGATATAGGAGCAGAGAGAGAGAGAACAATAGGATATAGGGAGAGAGAGAACAATAGGATATAGAAGGAGAGAGAGAGAGAACAATAGGATATAGGGAGAGAGAGAACAATAGGATATAGAAGGAGAGAGAGAGAGAACAATAGGATATAGAAGGAGAGAGAGAGAGAGAACAATAGGATATAGAAGGAGAGAGAGAGAGAACAATAGGATATAGGAGGAGAGAGAGAGAACAATAGGATATAGAAGGAGAGAGAGAGAGAACAATAGGATATAGAAGGAGAGAGAGAGAGAACAATAGGATATAGAAGGAGAGAGAGAGAACAATAGGATATAGAAGGAGAGAGAGAGAGAACAATAGGATATAGGAGAGAGAGAGAGAACAATAGGATATAGGAGGAGAGAGAGAGAGAACAATAGGATATAGAAGGAGAGAGAGAGAGAACAATAGGATATAGGAGGAGAGAGAGAGAGAACAATAGGATATAGGAGGAGAGAGAGAGAACAATAGGATAAAGGAGGAGAGAGAGAGAGAGAACAATAGGATATAGGAGGAGAGAGAGAGAGAACAATAGGATATAGGAGAGAGAGAGAGAGAGAGAACAATAGGATATAGGAGGAGAGAGAGAGAGAACAATAGGATATAGAAGGAGAGAGAGAGAGAACAATAGGATATAGAAGGAGAGAGAGAGAGAACAATAGGATATAGGAGGAGAGAGAGAGAGAACAATAGGATATAGGAGAGAGAGAGAGAGAGAGAACAATAGGATATAGGAGGAGAGAGAGAGAGAACAATAGGATATAGAAGGAGAGAGAGAGAGAACAATAGGATATAGAAGGAGAGAGAGAGAGAACAATAGGATATAGGAGAGAGAGAGAGAGAACAATAGGATATAGGAGGAGAGAGAGAGAGAACAATAGGATATAGGAGAGAGAGAGAGAGAGAGAACAATAGGATATAGGAGGAGAGAGAGAGAGAACAATAGGATATAGAAGGAGAGAGAGAGAGAACAATAGGATATAGAAGGAGAGAGAGAGAGAGAACAATAGGATATAGGAGGAGAGAGAGAGAGAGAACAATAGGATATAGAAGGAGAGAGAGAGAACAATAGGATATAGGAGGAGAGAGAGAGAGAGAACAATAGGATATAGGAGGAGAGAGAGAGAGAGAACAATAGGATATAGGAGGAGAGAGAGAGAACAATAGGATATAGGAGCAGAGAGAGAGAACAATAGGATATAGGAGAGAGAGAGAGAGAACAATAGGATATAGAAGGAGAGAGAGAGAACAATAGGATATAGGAGGAGAGAGAGAGAACAATAGGATATAGAAGGAGAGAGAGAGAGAACAATAGGATAAAGAAGGAGAGAGAGAGAGAACAATAGGATATAGGAGGAGAGAGAGAGAACAATAGGATATAGAAGGAGAGAGAGAGAGAACAATAGGATAAAGGAGGAGAGAGAGAGAGAGAGAGAACAATAGGATATAGAAGGAGAGAGAGAGAGAACAATAGGATATAGGAGGAGAGAGAGAGAGAACAATAGGATATAGAAGGAGAGAGAGAGAGAGAGAGAGAGAACAATAGGATATAGGAGGAGAGAGAGAGAACAATAGGATATAGGAGGAGAGAGAGAGAACAATAGGATATAGGAGGAGAGAGAGAGAGAACAATAGGATATAGGAGAGAGAGAGAGAGAACAATAGGATATAGAAGGAGAGAGAGAGAGAACAATAGGATATAGAAGGAGAGAGAGAGAGAACAATAGGATATAGGAGGAGAGAGAGAGAGAACAATAGGATATAGGAGGAGAGAGAGAGAGAACAATAGGATATAGAAGGAGAGAGAGAGAGAACAATAGGATATAGGAGGAGAGAGAGAGAACAATAGGATATAGGAGGAGAGAGAGAGAGAACAATAGGATATAGGAGAGAGAGAGAGAACAATAGGATATAGAAGGAGAGAGAGAGAACAATAGGATATAGAAGGAGAGAGAGAGAGAACAATAGGATATAGAAGGAGAGAGAGAGAGAACAATAGGATATAGAAGGAGAGAGAGAGAGAACAATAGGATATAGGAGCAGAGAGAGAGAACAATAGGATATAGAAGGAGAGAGAGAGAGAACAATAGGATATAGGAGGAGAGAGAGAGAGAACAATAGGATATAGAAGGAGAGAGAGAGAGAACAATAGGATATAGGAGGAGAGAGAGAGAACAATAGGATATAGGAGGAGAGAGAGAGAGAACAATAGGATATAGAAGGAGAGAGAGAGAGAACAATAGGATATAGAAGGAGAGAGAGAGAGAACAATAGGATATAGGAGATAGGATATAGGAGGAGAGAGAGAGAACAATAGGATATAGGAGGAGAGAGAGAGAGAACAATAGGATATAGGAGAGAGAGAGAGAGAGCAATAGGATATAGAAGGAGAGAGAGAGAGAACAATAGGATATAGGAGGAGAGAGAGAGAACAATAGGATATAGGAGGAGAGAGAGAGAACAATAGGATATAGAAGGAGAGAGAGAGAGAACAATAGGATATAGAAGGAGAGAGAGAGAGAACAATAGGATATAGGAGGAGAGAGAGAGAGAACAATAGGATATAGGAGGAGAGAGAGAGAGAACAATAGGATATAGAAGGAGAGAGAGAGAGAACAATAGGATATAGGAGGAGAGAGAGAGAACAATAGGATATAGGAGGAGAGAGAGAGAGAACAATAGGATATAGGAGGAGAGAGAGAGAACAATAGGATATAGGAGAGAGAGAGAGAACAATAGGATATAGGAGGAGAGAGAGAGAACAATAGGATATAGGAGGAGAGAGAGAGAGAACAATAGGATATAGAGGGAGAGAGAGAGAGAGAGAGAGAACAATAGGATATAGAAGGAGAGAGAGAGAACAATAGGATATAGGAGGAGAGAGAGAGAACAATAGGATATAGGAGGAGAGAGAGAGAACAATAGGATATAGGAGCAGAGAGAGAGAGAACAATAGGATATAGAAGGAGAGAGAGAGAGAACAATAGGATATAGAAGGAGAGAGAGAGAGAGAACAATAGGATATAGGAGCAGAGAGAGAGAGAGAGGCTGCCTGGCCAGGTGTGTATTGGAATTTCATCAGCATTTGGTTTATACATATACAGAGTAAATTGTTGGTACCCTTCCGTTAAAGGAAGAAAAAGTCACAATGGTCACTGAAATAACTTGTAACTGACAAAAGTAAAAAATAAATAAAAATGAACTGAAAATGAAACTAATGAAAATCAGGCATTGATTGTGGTTCAACAGAATAATAATCGTTATAATAAAAGAAGACTGGCCTGGACAGAAACGAAGGTGCGTCCTCTAATTAGCATCACAGGTGTGTCCTCTAGTTAGCATCACAGATGTGTCCTCTAGTTAGCATCACAGGTGTGTCCTCTAGTTAGCATCACAGGTGTCTTTAAAGCTGTTATCAGTCAGTCTGCCTAATTAAAGGGGGGAAAGTAGTCACTGTGCTATTTGGCATCATGGTGTGTACCACACTGAACATGGACCACAGAAAGCTAAGAAGAGAGTTGCCTCAGGAGATTAGAAAGACATTTATAGACAAGTATGTTAAAGGAAAAGGCTATAAGACCATCTCCAAGCAGCATGATATTCCTGTGACTACAGTTGCACATATTATTCAGAAGTTTAAGGTCCAAGGAACTGTAGCCAACCTCTCTGGACGTGGCTGCAAGAGGAAAATTGATCACAAATTGAAGAGTCGGATAAAACGAATGGTAACCAAAGAGCCCAGAACAACTTCCAACGAGATAAGAGGTGAACTCTAAGGCCCAAGTACATCCATGTCAGATCGCACCATCCGTCGCTGTTTGAGCCAAAGCTGACCGAGGAAGACACCACTGTTGGAAGCAAATCATATAAAAGCGAGACTGAAACTGGAGCTTGTCAGTTTCAAGTTATTTCAGTGACTATTGTGGATTTTCTTTCTTTTACGGAAGAGTACCAACAATTTTGTTCATGTCTGTTTATACTTTGATTACCACACACATATATCTACATATAATATATATGCTCTGATTACCACACACATATAGCTACATATAATATATATGCTCTGATTACCACACACATATACTTTGATTAACACACAAATATCTTTATATATATATATCAGACCCTCCAGGATTTCGCGATGTCGCGATCGCGCCAATTCACGCGAATTCAACGATTACCCGCGAATTCAGCGCGATGTAGCAATTTTAGCACATCACCGCAATTTTCGCGCAAATTTGACAAATCATTGTCCTCTCCCACAACTTTCTCCTGCCCTGCAGACACAGTGCAGTAACTAGCAGAGTTCTAATCCGTTGTAAACAATGAGAATGGCTACACCAGGCATGGAAATTAAACACAGTTTTATGTGTAGGCTGAGATATTCATAACATTTTATTCAGTCTTACTTGTGGTCCTTTGTAATTCCAACAGGTGCACTTCGTTGTGGATAAGTAAATCCTATGTAGGCCTACTTTTCCCCCTACGTGTTTAGCATAACGTAGCATAACTAGCTATGTCTCTAGTTAACAGTCAACAGCTGTTTTCCATTCCCACGAGACGAACATTTGAGTGATGTCAAAGTAAAAGTCCTGTGTTCGTTTCCATAACAACAATACAAACAATATACATTTTCTGACCTAAATAAGCAAAGGGCAGAACAGCCTATTATGCTACATTTTTGTAATACTGGTAATCTTTTGTTTGGCATGTTGGTAAGGTTATTTCAGTTTCAGTTTGTTTATTTGTTGAAGAGGGACAGTGTACATTAATAAACATTAAAATGTAAATGCACCCAATTGTAGCCAAAAGGCTAGTTTCCATTGGCAGTACCCCTGCCAGAGTGTTAATGGCTAAACATATATAAATATATACACATATACATATAAAAATTAAAATAAAATACCAATATATATGTTCTACTGACCCACTGATGCTCACATTTTTGATTAACCATGTAACCGTGTTTTAAGATTTATTTTAAAGCAGTTAAATGAAGTTGATTCTCTAATGTTCTGTGGGAGATGGTTCCATTCCTAGGCTGACCTAACTGAGAAAGCCGACTGTCCAAATACACTTTTCTTTAAAGGAATATCCCAGTCTCCTCTTGCTGCCCCTCGAGTAGCACTGGTTGCTGCTGTTCTAAACTTGACTAGGCTGCATAGTGGTGGGGGGGCCAGGTTAAACCGGATTTTGAACATTAAACAGCAGTTCTTAAATGTGATCAGATTGTCCCAACTTAAAAGTCTGTATTTTTGGAGGACAGAACAGTGATGGTGTGAATTAGGTTTTTTATCAAGTATTTTGAGAGCCTGTTTGTAAAGAGACATGACTGGTTTAAGAGTAGTGGAGTTTGCAGTAGACCAGGTGGGTAAGCAGCAGTTAATGTGAGATAAAATCAATGAGAACATATACATTTTAGCAGCCTCAGTGGACATGTGAATTCTAAGATGCCTAAAGTTGGCCAAGGTGAATTTTAAATTTATTTTAGAGGACCATTTTTCAACGGTTTGGTTCTTTAGAGAATGTTTGTTTATTAGTTATTTATTTTTCAACAAATAACTCAATTATAATTACAAAGAGGGAAATAAGCAACTTTTTATCGCAACTTTCACTTGCGCCTGCAATTTCATCGCAGCAAACACCTAAAAACACAGTAATTTTCGGCCGCAACTATCACAGAAAAGGCCCGCGAAATCCTGGGGGGACTGATATATGCTTTGATTACCACACAAATCTATCTACAAACTGTATATACAGTGCCACTTTAAAGTATGTGAACCCCTTGAGCACTTAAGCGTTTTCTGTTGTTTTACCATGATTTTTCATTTTTTTATCACCAATTTTCCATGATCAAAACCAACAATTTTCGTCTGATTGTAGACCCATGTACATTTACCCCAGATGCTGCCAGAGAGGTCCGAAACTCTTTAGAGGTGATGTGTGGGTTGACTTTTACCTGATTTATTCTTCTTCTGGTGCTTCTTGGTGATGGTTTTGATGGGCGTCCACTTCTAGGCAGAGATACGGTCATGTTGAATGCCCTCCATTTCTAAATTATTTGTCTTCGATGAATGGATGGAGCTGGAATCTTTTGGAGATGGTCTTATAGCTTTCCCAAGACTGATGGGCTGTCAGAACCTTCTTCCTGATGTTCTCGGATATCTTGTTTCCTTTCGGCATTGTTGATCTGTGTGGGTACACCTTGGCACTACAGTAGTTTGGTTGGTTTCCTCTCTCTTTTAATCTGTGATGCCCAACCCTTTTCCTAAGGATGTCTCAGTTGATTGGTTTGCTTAATTGACTAATTAAGCACCCAAATATGTTTCACCGAATCTGTTACCTGCTCGACTTTATCAATATAGCTGGGGGTTTACTTACTTTTGAAAATACACTAATTCCATGTTTCATGTAGTTTTTTGGCTACTCAAACTATTTCCTCTAAACAAGTACATGCAAATGATAA
>NC_137928.1:407500-410000 GCF_963457725.1 Sprattus sprattus
AGGCTGCGTAGTACACCAGGAAAACGCGGAGTGGATTTATATTGCTGTGGGTATTCCCCACTGATAAAGTTGAACGGATTTAATTGTGAAGCAATGGAAAGAATAATGGACTAGTAGACCAGCAGTCACGCACGCACTATTTTGACTGCAAAAGTGGGGGAGTCGAAACGACTTGTTTTGAAAAGTGAGGGGGTCTTGTCCCCCCCCCAATTACATTGTCGCGACGCCCATGGGCTACGTGCGGCGCTGTATTCGCGGGTCTGTGAAAACATTGATTTTTTTTTTTTTTTTTTGAAGGCTTCGTCTAATCGAACGTCTCATTTAAAACCGTAGAAAAAAATTACATCGCGATTAAAATCGAAATCGAAAAATCGCCCAGCCCTAACACACACACATTATATACTCACACATATACATTATATAAGCACACAGACACACAAATTATATACCCACACATTTTACAACACACACACACACACTGTTAGGACCCCCTGAACCCCTTCACACCCTGCCTGCAGTCCCTGTACTGGCCACATGGAGGCAGCAGGCTGATCAGGCTTCACGCATCCACGCCTCTCCCTAGACGTTTTCGTCTGATCTGCCTTTGGTGTAAATAAATACATTTTTCGTTACATTGACCGTGTTTACCTTTTTATGTTGCGACCCCATGAGGTTGTAACACACACACACACACACACACACACACACACACATATTACTCACACACACACAAACATTATACACACACACACACTATACATTTTATGTGTGTGTCCGTCTTTACCTGCCAAACTTCTGTGTGTTGGCCGTCTTGCCCTGCTGGATGACGTGGATGAAGTCGTGTGTGAGGATGAAGGGCACCCGCTCACGCTTGATGCCAAACTTGGACTTGAAGTTCCCCAGGATGTGGCCGAAGTCAATGTGGAACAGCTGTGTCACACACACACACACACACACAGACACACACACACACACACACACACACACACACACACACACACACACACACACACACACACACACACACACATAGACACACACACACACACACACACACACACACACACACACACACACACAGACAGACACACACACACACACAGGCACACACACACAGAGACACACACACAGAGACACACACACAGAGACACACACACACACACACACACACACACACACACACACATAGACACACATAGACACACACACACACACACACACACACACACACACACACAGACAGACACACACACACACACAGGCACACACACACAGAGACACACACACAGAGACACACACACAGAGACACACACACACACACACACACACACAGAGACACACAGAGACACACACACACAGACACACACACACAGACACACAGACACACAGATCAGTAGATTAATACAGAAAACCCAGTGTTTAACATTTGAACTACTGAGGTCCATGTGTGTGTTTGGATGAGTGGATGAAACGTAAGGGTGTGTGTGTGTGTGTGTGTGTGTGTGTGTGTGTGTGTGTGTGTGTGTGTGTGTGTGTGTGTGTGTGTGTGTGTGTGTGTGCTTACCTGTCCTGTGCTGCGGACCATGATGTTGTCGCTATGGCGATCTCCGATGCCCAGCACATACGTGGCTACACAGTATCCAGCGCATGACAAGGTGAACTCCTCGATCGCCCGCTCCAGAGCGTCTCTATGGAAACACACAGTCAGTCACGTCTCTATGGAAACACACAGTCACGGTCACGTCTCTATGGAAACACACAGTCAGTCACGTCTCTATGGAAACACACAGTCAGTCACGTCTCTATGGAAACACACAGTCAGTCATGTCTCTATGGAAACACACAGTCAGTCACGTCTCTATGGAAACACACAGTCAGTCACGTCTCTATGGAAACACACAGTCACGTCTCTATGGAGACACACAGTCACGGTCACGTCTCTATGGAAACACACAGTCACGTCTCTATGGAAACACACAGTCAGTCACGTCTCTATGGAAACACACAGTCAGTCACGTCTCTATGGAAAAACAGAGTCACGTCTCTATGGAAACACAGAGTCACGTCTCTATGGAAACACACAGTCACGTCTCTATGGAAACACACAGTCAGTCACGTCTCTATGGAAACACACAGTCAGTCACGTCTCTATGGAAACACACAGTCAGTCACGTCTCTATGGAAACACACAGTCACGGTCACGTCTCTATGGAAACACACAGTCAGTCACGTCTCTATGGAGACACACAGTCAGTCACGTCTCTATGGAAACACACAGTCACGTCTCTATGGAAACACACAGTCAGTCACGTCTCTATGGAAACACACAGTCACGTCTCTATGGAAACACACAGTCAGTCACGTCTCTATGGAAACACACAGTCACGTCTCTATGGAAACAGACAGTCACGTCTCTATGGAAACACACAGTCACGTCTCTATGGAAACAACACAGTCACGTCTCTATGGAAACACACAGTCAGTCACGTCTCTATGAAAC
>NC_137928.1:432500-437500 GCF_963457725.1 Sprattus sprattus
GGTCAGCTTCTCCTCGACCTCCTCTAGGTCCTTTTCAGATGGGTTGGTTGATGTTCGTTTGCGGAGTTCTGCAACAGCTACCCGCAACTCTTCCTGCGACTGCTTGACGGCGACCATCAATTCCTTTAATGCCGGATCCATAATCCACGTCTTCTCACTGGGTCACTCTGACCCTCTCTTCAGTCAGCTGGGTCACAATGCCTGTAGTCACCCTCTTCTGCGACTTCGCTGGGTCACTCTGCCCCTCTTCAGTCAGCGTGGGTCACTGTGCCCGCATTCTCCACCATATGTCGCAGCCCAGCACTCAGTACGACGCGACCAGGGAATTCCAAAGCAATTATTCTTTATTAAACTCTTTTAGGCACTCAAACATTACAACAAAGGTAGTCAAAATGAACCGAAAATAGGGGAAACCTTACGCCTTGCACCCAGTGCAACTAGCGTCTTCCCCTCTGTCTTTCTCTCTCACTCTCTCAGCCAGTTCTGATTCTCACTGACTATTTAACTCTACCAATCTAGTTGCTGCTCAGGTGCCAAACTAGTCTAATCATTTGCACCTGAGCTTGCAATCAGTGGATGCCCGACCTCACTAGTCCCCAGAGCACCTCCCCAGGGTCCTAGAGCCTGCCCTGTAGTACTGGTCACCCATAGGAACCGAAGTGGGAGCCTAAGAGCAGCTTGGGCTACCACAGTGCGAGTGTGTGTGTGTGTAAGTGTGTGTGTGTATGAGTGTGAGTGTGTGTGTGTGTGTATGAGTGTTTACCTGAGACTGGTCGTAGTGTATGGTGATTTTGACCCCGCCCTCCGTCAGCTTGTCAATGACGTCGTCGGTAGGCCCCGCCTCCAGCTGTGGGCTGAAGCTGATCTGAAGCCACTCCCCGTATGACATCATCTGCAGGCGCATCAGCTTCTCCTCGCTGATTCGCTGCATCTTCAGACGGAAGTCCTTCACTTCCTGGTCCTGGAGAGAGTCCAACTCCTGTAAGCCTTTAGAGCACAGAGAGATGCTGATGGATGTGTGTGTGTGTGTGTGTGTGTGTGTGTGTGTACCTTTCCCTATGAGCTTGCCTATCTTGGAGGAGAGCACGTGCTGGGTGTGTGTGTGTGTGTGTGTGTGTGTGTACCTTTCCCTATGAGGGTGCCTATCTTGGAGGAGAGCACGTGCTGGGTGTGTGTGTGTGTGTGTGTGTGTGTGTGTGTGTACCTTTCCCTATGAGGGTGCCTATCTTGGAGGAGAGCACGCGCTGGTTGTGTGTGTGTGTGTGTGTGTGTCTGTGTGTGTGTGTGTGTGTGTGTGTGTGTGTGTGTCTGTGTACCTTTCCCTATGAGGGTGCCTATCTTGGAGGAGAGCACGTGCTGGGTGTGTGTGTGTGTGTGTGTGTGTGTGTGTGTGTACCTTTCCCTATGAGGGTGCCTATCTTGGAGGAGAGCACGCGCTGGTTGTGTGTGTGTGTGTGTGTGTGTCTGTGTGTGTGTGTGTGTGTGTGTGTGTCTGTGTGTGTCTGTGTACCTTTCCCTATGAGGGTGCCTATCTTGGAGGAGAGCACGCGCTGGTTGTCGGCTCCCCCGCGGCGTAGGAGGCGGAGCACGGGCAGGAAGGGGCGGACCTCACACAGGCGACGGCTCTCGTCGTCCAGCTCCTCGTGGACGGCCGCCGCAGACACACACTCGAACACACACCCCTCCATCTGACCCAGCGCCGAGAACAGGGGGTACTGCGCAGCCTGCTTCCATAGGAGCTGCACACACACACACACACACACACACACACACACACACATATTTAAGCATACTTACCTGAAACATTTAAAAAACATAAAAGGGTTGGAGCTTCCACAAGATATATATGACACACTGACAGACACAGACAGACACACACACACACACACACACACACACACACACACACACACACACCAGTTTGATGTGTGGGAAGGTGGACTCTCAGGACACACACACACACACAGACAGACACACACACACACACACAGACACACACACACACACACACACACACACACACACACACACACACACACACACACACACACACACCAGTTTGATGTGTTGGATGGTGGATTCTCAGGACAGACAGACAGACAGACAGACAGACAGACAGACAGACAGACAGACAGACACACACACACACACACACCAGTTTGATGTGTTGGATGGTGGATTCTCAGGACAGACAGACAGACAGACAGACAGACAGACAGACAGACAGACAGACAGACAGACAGACAGACAGACAGACAGACAGACAGACAGACAGACAGACAGACAGACAGACAGACAGACAGACAGACAGACAGAGACAGACAGACACACACACACACACCAGTTTGATGTGTTGGATGGTGGCCTCTCGGGGGACGTCCATCTGGATGTAGAGGCCTGTGGGTAACAGGAAGTCCACAGTCACAAGCTCCGCCTCCACCTGGCCCAGCTCCGCCCACAAATCCAGCACGTCCGTCATGGCGGGAGGCATGGGCTTGTCGTCTAGCAACCATACGGACCTAAACAAACAGATGACATCACTGATGACATCACTCAGATATCGACCATACGGACCTAAACAAACAGATGACATCATCACTCACATAAACACACAGATGACATCATCACTCAGATATCAACCATACACACATAAACACACGGATGACATCATCACTCAGATATCAACCATACACACATAAACACACAGATGACATCATCACTCAGATATCAACACTACGGACCTAAACACACAGATGACATCATCACTCAGATATCAACACTACGCACATAAACACACGGATGACATCATCAAAGGGGACAAAGAAAAGCGTGTCGTATCATTAAGTGCCATTGCTTGCAGAAGGATAGGAGAGCTACAAAGCGAGTACGTTTGCTGTTGAAGCCAGCAGCCAATAACCATTTACAGCCACGTATCAGGTAGCCTCAGGGAGCTAGCAAACACCACGGATCAGGTAGCCTCAGGGAGCTAGCAAACACCACGCAACAGTCATCAGCCAATAACCATTTACAGCGACGGATCAGGTAGCCTCAGGGAGCTAGCAAACACCACGCATCAGGTAGCCTCAGGGAGCTAGCAAACACCACGCATCAGGTAGCCTCAGGGAGCTAGCAAACACCACGCAACAGGTAGCCTCAGGGAGCTAGCAAACACCACGCATCAGGTAGCCTCAGGGAGCTAGCAAACACCACGCATCAGGTAGCCTCAGGGAGCTAGCAAACACCACGCAACAGGTAGCCTCAGGGAGCTAGCAAACACCACGGATCAGGTAGCCTCAGGGAGCTAGCAAACACCACGCAGTATCAGGTAGCCTCAGGGAGCTAGCAAACACCACGCAACAGGTAGCCTAAGGGAGCTAGCAAACACCACGCAACAGGTAGCCTCAGGGAGCTAGCAAACACCACGCATCAGGTAGCCTCAGTGAGCTAGCAAACACCACGCAACAGGTAGCCTCAGGGAGCTAGCAAACACCACGCATCAGGTAGCCTCAGGGAGCTAGCAAACACCACGTATCAGGTAGCCTCAGGGAGCTAGCAAACACCACGCAACAGGTAGCCTCAGGGAGCTAGCAAACACCACGGATCAGGTAGCCTCAGGGAGCTAGCAAACACCACGCAGTATCAGGTAGCCTCAGGGAGCTAGCAAACACCACGCAACAGGTAGCCTCAGGGAGCTAGCAAACACCACGCAACAGGTAGCCTCAGGGAGCTAGCAAACACCACGCAGTATCAGGTAGCCTCAGGGAGCTAGCAAACACCACGCATCAGGTAGCCTCAGGGAGCTAGCAAACACCACGCATCAGGTAGCCTCAGGGAGCTAGCAAACACCACGCAACAGGTAGCCTCAGGGAGCTAGCAAACACCACGCAGTATCAGGTAGCCTCAGGGAGCTAGCAAACACCACGCATCAGGTAGCCTCAGGGAGCTAGCAAACACCACGCATCAGGTAGCCTCAGGGAGCTAGCAAACACCACGCATCAGGTAGCCTCAGGGAGCTAGCATCAGGTAGCCTCAGGGAGCTAGCAAACACCACGCATCAGGTAGCCTCAGGGAGCTAGCAAACACCACGCAGTATCAGGTAGCCTCAGGGAGCTAGCAAACACCACGCATCAGGTAGCCTCAGGGAGCTAGCAAACACCACGCATCAGGTAGCCTCAGGGAGCTAGCAAACACCACGCATCAGGTAGCCTCAGGGAGCTAGCATCAGGTAGCCTCAGGGAGCTAGCAAACACCACGCATCAGGTAGCCTCAGGGAGCTAGCAAACACCACGCATCAGGTAGCCTCAGGGAGCTAGCAACAGGTAGCCTCAGGGAGCTAGCAGCCTCAGGGAGCTAGCATCAGGTAGCCTCAGGGAGCTAGCATCAGGTAGCCTCAGGGAGCTAGCAAACACCACGCAGTATCAGGTAGCCTCAGGGAGCTAGCAAACACCACGCATCAGGTAGCCTCAGGGAGCTAGCAAACACCACGCATCAGGTAGCCTCAGGGAGCTAGCAAACACCACGCATCAGGTAGCCTCAGGGAGCTAGCATCAGGTAGCCTCAGGGAGCTAGCAAACACCACGCATCAGGTAGCCTCAGGGAGCTAGCAAACACCACGCATCAGGTAGCCTCAGGGAGCTAGCAACAGGTAGCCTCAGGGAGCTAGCAGCCTCAGGGAGCTAGCATCAGGTAGCCTCAGGGAGCTAGCAAACACCACGCATCAGGTAGCCTCAAGGAGCTAGCAACAGGTAGCCTCAGGGAGCTAGCAGCCTCAGGGAGCTAGCATCAGGTAGCCTCAGGGAGCTAGCAAACACCACGCATCAGGTAGCCTCAGGGAGCTAGCAAACACCACGCATCAGGTAGCCTCAGGGAGCTAGCAACAGGTAGCCTCAGGGAGCTAGCAGCCTCAGGGAGCTAGCATCAGGTAGCCTCAGGGAGCTAGCATCAGGTAGCCTCAGGGAGCTAGCAAACACCACGCAACAGTCATGGCACACTGGAAAGAG
>NC_137928.1:448552-456052 GCF_963457725.1 Sprattus sprattus
CACACACACACACAAAGTTTTATTTACAATTATAAATATAACACATTCACCTAAGACACAACACAGACACACACACACACAGTTCCGTTGACGGACGCCAATGTGGGGGAATACTGGGGAAAGGACGCCAATGTGGGGGAATACTGGGGAAAAACTGGTTGGATTCTGTTTTTGACCACATCCTCTCAGACATTTAAACTAGACGAGCCAATCAGCCTCTTCAGCAAGTTTAGGGTGAGAAACTGAGTGATCCTGAAGATGATCAAAGCCTGAGCTTACTTCCTGAACTGTGTGAATCAGTGTGTTAACTTCTGTGTGTTTATTGGACTTAGTAGTCTTGTCCTCCTTCTTCTTGTCCTCCTCCCCTTCTGCTGAGGATGATGAAGAAGAGGCAGGAGACGCTGAAGTTGAAGATGAAGAAAGAACCCCAGCTGGTCCGAGAGCCTCTGAGAGGGGAACCCCAGCTGGTCCTAGAGCCTCTGAGAGGGGAACCCCAGCTGGTCCTAGAGCCTCTGAGAGGGGAACCCCAGCTAGAGCCTCTGAGAGGGGAACCCCAGCTGGTCCTAGAGCCTCTGAGAGGGGAACCCCAGCTGGTCCTAGAGCCTCTGAGAGGGGAACCCCAGCTAGAGCCTCTGAGAGGGGAACCCCAGCTGGTCCTAGAGCCTCTGAGAGGGGAACCCCAGCTGGTCCTAGAGCCTCTGAGAGGGGAACCCCAGCTGGTCCTAGAGCCTCTGAGAGGGGAACCCCAGCTGGTCCTACTCACTCACACACTGATATCCTGTCCTCAGGGTGATGTGCTTATGATATTGTCCTTATGATTCTGTCCTTATGGTGTTGTGCTTATGATTCTGTGCTTATGATATTGTGCTTATGATTCTGTGCTTATGATATTGTGCTTATGATTCTGTCCTTATGATATTGTGCTTATGATTCTGTCCTTATGATATTGTGCTTATGATTCTGTCCTTATGATATTGTGCTTATGATTCTGTCCTTATGATATTGTGCTTATGATTCTGTCCTTATGATATTGTCCTTATGATATTGTCCTTATGATATTGTGCTTATGATTCTGTCCTTATGGTGTCCTTATGATATTGTGCTTATGATTCTGTCCTTATGATATTGTCCTTATGATATTGTGCTTATGATTCTGTCCTTATGGTGTCCTTATGATTCTGTCCTTATGATATTGTGCTTATGATTCTGTCCTTATGGTGTCCTTATGATTCTGTCCTTATGATATTGTGCTTATGATTCTGTCCTTATGGTCCTGTCCTTGGTTGTTAAAGGAACATTATACTGCAACTCTCCAACCCAAGCTGGTGAAAGCTGCCATAATCAGCTGTTTGATATAAAGGTATAGCACATGAAGTTTAAAATAGTAAAAGAACCGAAATGGTTAAATCATCATGAGATAATAATAGATGTCATGGCTGTCTTTTATCGTGCTGGTTCATTGATCCTGTGGGTATGCTACCCTAATCAGTAGCTCTGCCAGCTATAACTAGCTAGTGAACTCTAGCCTACAACCTTTACCTACTCACTTGAGCTGCAAATCCCTGCCATGCTACAGTACAATTAGCACCTATCTCAGCAGGTGTCTTCAATATGTTTATTGTTGTGCCATATTTTAAATCTAAATGTGTTAATTTCTCTTTCTAAAACCCACTAGAGGACACTATTTAAATCATATTTTTCAAAAAATTCTTATGGGGGAGCATGCCCCCAGACCCCCCTAGTTTTCCTGCGGAACAGGAAAAAGAATAGGTTCTATCTCCATTGTGGCTCCATTGTGACCTGTGCCTCCACCCCTACACGTGGCTCCACCCCTACCTGTGCAATCTGACAGGAACAGTGTGTGTGTGTGTGTGTGTGTGTGTGTGTGTGTGGGTATGCCTGCAGGCACCCAGCCAGGAACAGTGTGTGTGTGTGTGTGTGTGTGGGTATGCGTGCAGGCACCCAGACAAGAACAGTGAGTGTGTGTGTGTGTGTGTGTGTGGGTATGCGTGCAGGCACCCAGCCAGGAACAGTGAGTGTGTGTGTGTGTGTGTGTGTGTGTGTGTGTGTGTGTGTGTGGGTATGCGTGCAGGCACCCAGACAGGACCAGTGAGTGTGTGTGTGTGTGTGTGTGTGTGTGTGTGTGTGTGTGTGTGTGTGTGTGTGTGTGTGTGTGTGTGTGTGTGTGTGTGTGTGTGTGTGTGTGTGTGTGTGTGTGTGTGTGCGTGCAGGCACCCTGACAGGACCAGTGAGTGACCTGTGATTCCACCAGCGGACCCTTGAGTCACAGGATTGGATAACAGCCAATCAGCAGCCACTCAGCCAATCAGCCAATCAGCAGCCACTCAGTATTAATTTACTTTATTCCTCAGATATACGTATTCATCGTTTAAAATAATAATACAAATAATAACAATAATAACAAAACCTTTAACATAAACAGATAATGGTCCGCAGATATATTCATGTTCTTAAATAATAATACAAATAATAATAAAACTCTAATCATAAACAGATCATGGTCCGCAGATATGTTCATGTTTTTAAATAATAATAATAATAATAAAACTCTAAACATGAACATATAATCGTCTGCAGATATAGTCATGTTTTTAAATAATAATAATAAAACTCTAAACGTAAACAGATAATGGTCCCATCTACACAGTAGTATTCAGTCTCCAGTGGCTTCCTTTAAAGTCATCAGTCACAACAAGTCCTCCTAATGCACACTCACACACACACACACACACACACACACACACACACACACACACACACACACACACACACACACAAACTCACACACATGCATGCACTCTCACACATTCTCAGACACACACACTCGCACACACACACACTCTCTCTTACATACACACAAAAACACACACACACATTCACTCGTCCAGGTCAGTCCTAAAGCACACACACACACACACACACACACACACACACACACACACACACACTCTAGTCCTCTACCAAGGTCTCCACATGCACTGATCAGATGCTGATAATTCGTCCTGCTGTCTCATGTCTGTGAGCTGCTCCTCCTGCTCCTCCTGTTCCTGATCCTTCTCCTCCTCCTGCGGTGTCGTGTCTGTGAGCTGCTGCTCCTCTTCCTCCTGTTCCTGCTCCTCCTCCTCCTCCTTCTCCTCCCGGTGTAGCGTGGTGTCCACGAGTGAGTCTGTGGCTAGCTCGTCCCGGTGTAGCATGGTGTCCAGGAGCGATGTGTCCAGGAGCGATGTGTCCAGTAGCGTGGTGTCGGAGGCCATCTCCTCCCGGTTGAGGGGCATGCACTCCAGCAGGTGACTGAGCAGGTCGGTTGCCACGGCGCCGTCCAGGCCGGGCGAGGCGGAGAGGAAGGTGTGGACCTGGTGCACGCCCTGGATGTAGCCCGCCGCGAAGCGCTCGCTCGACCCGCTCGACCCGCTCGACTCGCCGGGCTCAGACTCAGCCTCTGGGGGGCACAAGGAGGAGGGGTCAGTCACAGTCATCAGCCAATCAGAGCAGCAGTACCACCGCCGTCAGCCAATCAGAGCAGCAGTACCACTGCCGTCAGCCAATCAGACCAGCAGTACTACCACCGTCAGCCAATCAGACCAGCAGTACCACCGGCGTCAGCCAATCAGACCAGCAGCACCACCGCCGTCAGCCAATCAGACCAGCAGTACCACCGGCGTCAGCCAATCAGACCAGCAGCACCACCGCCGTCAGCCAATCAGACCAGCAGTACCAACGCTGTCAGCCAATCAGAGCAGCAGTACCACCGCCGCCAGCCAATCAGACCAGCAGTACCACCGGTGTCAGCCAATCAGATCAGCAGTACCACCGGTGTCAGCCAATAAGAGCAGTGGTCTGTCACATAAACAAGCATTCCAACCCCCCCCCCCCCCCCTAAATAAATTAATTAATACATTGATTATTGATTGAACATTGATTATATAAAGAACGAGAAATTCTTCTCTGATTGGCCGCATTGGGACGAGGAAGTTTGAATACATACAGTAATCAAGTATTCATATGTGAGTGCGTGTGTGTATTAGTGTGGGTGATCTGCATTGCCCACTCTGAGAATACCTGTCTTTGTGTGTGTGTGTGTCTGTGTGTGTGTGTGTGTGTGTGTGTGTGTGTGTGTGTGTGTGTGTGTGTGTGTGTGTGTGTGTATCTCACCTTGGGTGTGATCCTGCACAATTTGTTCCACTCGTTTCACTGTCATCTCAAGAACATCCGCGTTCTCCATCTTCGCTGATAACTACAGAACACAACACGTAAGAACAGAGGTTGGAGAGTGCTAGTGTGTGTTTGTGTGTGTGTGTGTGTGTGTGTGTGTGTGTGTGTGTGTGTGTGTGTGTGTGTGTGTCTGTGTGTGTCTTTTGCGCTTGCTCTGGTGGCAAGACTCACCTCACTGTCCGCGAGCAGCATCCGAAGCTCCTGCAAACTCTCGTTGATGCGCGCGCGTCTTTTTCTCTCCACCAGAGGCTTCCGCGTCTGAAAATTAAAACCAAACTGAGCTCGAGACAACATTCCAGACTACACGGAAATGCACGATAATGATGTTGATCATGTGCTAAACAATAATAACAATAACAACAATAACATTGACATTACCTTTCTGTCGTTCTTGATGCCATAGCTGTCATCGTCTGCGCCAGAGCCATGAGCTGACGGTCCCATAATTGCGAATGGCTCGCGCCAGTCAGTTCCGCTCACCTTGGAGAGAAAGAGAGCTGGAGTGTGTGTGAGTGTGTGTGTGTGTGTGTGTGTGTGTTCGCTCGGGACTGGCTGTAGTGAGTGCAGCTGGCTCGCGTGGCACACCGGAGGGTTTTGTCGTACCTCATTAGCATCTGAATCCCATCTGCCGCTGCTGGCAGCCAATCAGCGCTCGCTCTTTTGTCATCCTCGTTCTTTTGTCTTCAGTGTGTCAAGAGTCTGGGACACGACTAACTGTAGACCTGAACCGTGTGTGTTTACTGCATTTTAGCATTATTATGTGTGTTTGAGTGTGTGTGTGAGAGAGAGGGAGAGTGTGTGTTTGTGTGTTAATATCACAGCACTTTTCTGCTCGTGGTAATCGCTTTTTCTTTACCTCCGCGCGACGGGCATCAGATAAAGTCGCCATCAGCCCATAAAGTCGCCAGCTTGCGTCTCTGTGTGTGTGTGTGTGTGTGTGTGTGTGTGTGTGTGTGTAACATGATGCAGCAGCTGCCGGTGCTGCCGAATGCGCCCTCTGGTCTGCTCCCTCTCCCTCGAGACAGCGACAGGTGTTCGGCAGTAGACCGTCTGTACAGGCGCGCGCACACGCGCGCACACACACACACACACACAGACACACACACAGACACACACACACACACACAAACACGAGAAAGACTATTCCAGTAACTTACTGACAGTAGCAGGAGTGGCATCACACACACACACACACACACACACAGGAGAAAGACTATACTAGGAGGTTTCTTTTCAAATCGGTCTGACATTAGCGGCAGCGGCCTCACGCACACACACACACTTGCTGCGGCATCGCGTCTGAGGTGCAATTGAGAGACGAGAGGAGAGGAGAGAAGAGAAGAGGAGAGGAGAGGAGAGAAGAGATGAGATGAGAGGAGAGGAGAGAAGAGATGAGAGGAGAGGAGAGGAGAGAAGAGAGGAGAGGAGAGGAGAGGAGAGAAGAGATGAGATGAGAGGAGAGAAGAGATGAGAGGAGAGGAGAGGAGAGGAGAGGAGAGGAGAGGAGAGAAGAGATGAGATGAGAGGAGAGGAGAGGAGAGGAGAGATGAGAGGAGAGGAGAGAAGAGATGAGAGGAGAGGAGAGAAGAGATGAGAGGAGAGGAGAGGAGAGGAGAGGAGAGGAGAGGAGAGAAGAGGAGAGGAGAGGAGAGAAGAGAACCCTCCAGTGTGTGTGTGTGTGTGTGTGTGTGTGTGTGTGTGTGTGTGTGTTTGTGTATTGAAAAGGACTTCAAGGTGCCTTATCTTGTATTTTGGGTTAAACCTCGTTGCTTTAACATTGTGATATAGAATAGTATTTATTATCAAACTAAAAATGAATCAAAATCTAGGATCTTCCTTAAACTGGACCATGAGATTACTGGCAGCAGAGAGTGTGATGCCTGTAGCAGTGCTGTGTGTGTGTGTGTGTGTGAGAGAGAGAGACAGCAATATACAACAATACAAACAAATGCGCGCGCTTTAGTCAATTCCTTGCGCAGATTCGATTTTTTTGGAGTGGTTCTGGGCAGCAGACACACACACACACACACACACACACACACACACACACACACAGAGATTAGGGAACGTGGAGCCACGCGACCGCGCGCCCAAGCGTGGGAAATACCGTCAAACAAAAGCAGCATTGATCCAGACTTAATGAGCGTGCGTGCGTGTGTGTGTGTGTGTGTGTGTGAGAGAGAGAGAGACATAGGCGGGGTCTAAGTGTCTGTGTGTGTGTGTGAGAGAGAGAAAGGCAGGGGTCTAAGTGCATCGAGGTCAAAAACGGCAGGTGCCCACTGACCTGAGACAGCCATGTGTGCGGACGGCATGGCGAGAGCAGATGTCGAGTTTAAGTGTTAATGTGTGTATGTGCGCGCGCGCGCGTGTGTGTGTGGTTGGGGGGGGGGGGGGGGGCATCCAGTGAAAGTGTGAATGTGTCAGAAAAGCGAATTGTTTAACAGTTGGTCGTTGGGACGTTTCGCGCGCAGTCTCTTCTGCAACAGCTTCCAATTAGTTGGCGCAGACCGGGAGATACCGGCTCGCCTGAATACAAGGATAATAAACCCTAGGATATGACTCAAAATGGATATTAAACCCTGGGGTATGACTCAAAATGTATCAACGAACTCAAAATTTCACAAACAACCACAGCCCGTGGCTACTAAACGATGATCTTTACATGTGTTGTTCCAAGTCCTGCCTGAGGGGGGTGGCAGAGGGCTGGCGGCCCGAGTGGGCAGTGAGAGAAGCAGTGAGAGAAGCAGAGAGAAGCAGAGAGAGGGAGGTGGCAACCACCCATCCAGCCGACACTCACAGGATAACGCGAGAGACAAGTTACTGTTTTTTAGAGAGGGGTTACGAAGCTAACGCTGGAGATTATCTTCATCACTTAATATCCACAAAAAGATATCCACCAGACACAGTTTAAAGGTTTGTGGCGTTAAAGGTTTGTGGTTTGAGTCTCCTCAGTGATGTTAGCTAGGATAGCTGGCTAGCTGTGTCGGTCAGCTGTTGGTAGGTAAGCTGCCATGGTAGGTGTTGTAAAGGCCTATTAATCGCTCCCAGGCTTCGGCTGCATAAATAAACACGCCGTGTCGGTATATCCTTCCCCGTGACACTCTCTCGGAGTAAACGAATCCTTAATTGGTGTGAATCAAAACAACGCTAGCTAGCTAGCAACGCTTCGGTGCACCAGCTGTCAGTGGCAGTGTTTTGAAATCTGTAGCAAGTGTGTGTGTGTGTGTGTGTGTGTGTGTGTGTGTGTGTGTGTGTGTGTGCGCGTGT
>NC_137928.1:461052-463552 GCF_963457725.1 Sprattus sprattus
AGAAGTGCACCACCTGTCAAAGGCCCTCTCTTTCTGTCCTGCGAACTCCATAAACGTGAGCCTGTCAGACTTTCGCAGGTCACGGAATATCTGTCGGTACGCCTCAGGAACCATCTCATACGCATTCAGAATTGCCGTCTTAACAGTGTTGTAATCAGCGCTCTGTTGCAAAGAGAGCGCTGAATACACCGACTGTGCCCTGCCAGTCAGAGCCGTCTGCAAGAGCAAAGTCCACACTTCAACAGGCCATGCCAATGCCATAGCAACCCTCTCAAACTGAATGAAATATCTATCAACTTCATTTTCGTTAAAATGTGGTATCATGCGAGTGTTCCGACTAACATCAAACGGCCGGTTTGATGGCAATAGCACAGACGGAAGCAGCAATGCCGGGTCTACTAGAGCAACGTTATCTAGATTACTCGGAGGAGCAGGCCAAGGGACCTGGGGAGACGAATCTGAAGATGACGGCGCTACATTTGTCTCGCTCACCGGAGCAGCTGAATCGCCACGAGGAGACAAGGAACGAGTAGGAGAGTGAACATGGGAAGACGGTAAGATCTGCGAAGGAAGAGCTGAAGCGACGTTAGGAGAAGTGGTGAGTCCCTGTTTCAACTCCATCTCAAGCTTTTTTAGAGCGAATTCACGCTCCTCGCGTTCACGCTGCTGCTGGAACTTCCTCTTTAACTCATTCTCACTCGCTTCATGTTCTAATTTTTTTAGATCAATCTGATGCTGAAACTCCAATTTCTTCATCTCCAGGTCATTTTGTAGCTGTTTCTCTTGACCAGCCCGGTTCTCTCTGTCTGCGCGTATTCGCGACGCTTCGACCTCCAATGTGCGCTCCTGCACAGCGTATTCTCTTCGTTTGAGCTCCCGCTCCGACGCACTACTCGCAGACGATAAAACTGGAGAAGTTGGGCCCAGAAGCACCTCCTTAACTACCAGCCCCAACCCAACAGCTTTAAATAACGATTCTTTCAGTCTCTTATCCTCGGTTGATAGACTAATCGAATAACTCTCTGCAATCTTTAATAGTTGATCTTTGCTACACCGCTCTAACAGATCATGGGAAGGACTCTTAAGGAAATCGTCTACCAAAGACATTCTCGAATCTCTTCACCCCCTCCACCAAAAAAAAACTACTAAATGCTCAGAAAAATAGCCCACAACAGAGGAGCAATTCTAGCAGCCACAAACCTTCACGTCTTCACCACCTAATGCTCTACAATTCCGTCCTTTGACACGCTGAGCACGGCACCGAACAGCGCAGCCAACAAGGTGCGCACAAGAAAACCAACTAACACAAAACGAAGATTTTCAACAGTTGGTCTGCCATTTTACAAATGCTCACAAAAAAACAAACAAAAAACCTCAGAATGCACAATACTAGTAACCAACCCAGACTGGGCGAGACTCTGGTCCCTCATTACCTACCCCCCCTAAACTAACTGAACTCAAATATCTTCAAAAGCGTACCAGTTAGAGGTCGAAACCCCCCCCCGGATTTGCTTCCAATAACCCACCACCAAATCAAAAAACAATCAAAACTCTACCTTTACCAGAGCTCTTGGCCACAAGCGTGCTTCCGAAACAAAAAACATTACGGGAAAATAAATAGGCAACACAAAAAACGAGATTGAGGATCAACCTGCAATAAGGAAAACTTAGGCTATGCGACGGGTTCAAAACAAAGGGCGAGCCCCCATCTCTGTTACATCCTGTCTAGGGCTTTTAGATGTAACAGAACATTTAAAACCACGGACCGACAACAGACTGAAAATAAGCGTGTATTTATTCAACACTGAATAATCACCCAACGAGGGTGCCAAAAAGAACTGAACAATCAACAAAAACACAAGGCCTCGACAACGGGCCTCCACAGCCTGGCACTCTCTCCCGAACTCTCACTCCGGCGAGTAGTGCACCCGATGGTATTGGCGCGGCCAAAGCCCGATGCTGGGGTTTAGCGGAGACGAGGTTTTGGTGGCGTGGCAGACCACAAGAACGCGCGGTTCCCAAAAGCACGGCCTAGAGTGATGTCACCGCGCTGCTTTTAAAGGGCCAGGACCTCCAAACGTCCAATAGGATCAGAGCCCCAATCTGCTGCGCGCCAATCCGCTGGAAATCACACAAAGCACACAGAAGCAGCAGAAACACGGCAATAATACATGAGAATAACCACAGGGTCGTAACAGTGTTGTGTGTGATGCTTGTATTTGATGTGTGTGTGTGTGTGTGATGCTTGTATTTGATATGTGTGCGATGCTTGTATTTGATGTATGTGTGTGTGTGTGATGCTTATATTTAATATGTGTGTGTGTGTGTGTGTGTGTGTGTCATAGGACTTGCTGACGCGACACAAGCTACTGAGTGCTGAATTTCTGGAGCAGAACTACGATAGGGTGAGTTCTCATCAACCTATCACCCCATTGGTCCATTTCTAAAACCTCTCAACAACCTGTCACTCCATTGGTCCGTTTCTTAAACCTCTCATCAA
>NC_137928.1:481052-486052 GCF_963457725.1 Sprattus sprattus
ACACACATGACACACACACATATGAGTTCACATACACTCTCACACACATGACACACACACATATGAGTTCACATACACTCTCACACACATGACACACACACATATGAGTTCACATACACTCTCACACACATGACACACACACATATGAGCTCACATACACTCTCACACACATGACACACACACATATGAGTTCACATAAACTCTCACACACATGACACACACACATATGAGTTCACATAAACTCTCACACACATGACACACACACATATGAGTTCACATACACTCTCACACACATGACACACACACATATGAGGTCACATACACTCTCACACACATGACACACACATATGAGTTCACATACACTCTCACACACATGACACACACACATATGAGTTCACATAAACTCTCACACACATGACACACACACATATGAGTTCACATACACTCTCACACACATGACACACACATATGAGTTCACATACACTCTCACACACATGACACACACACATATGAGTTCACATACACTCTCACACATGTGTGGGCAGCCGTGGTCTACTGGGTAAGGTTTCGAACTGAAGGGTGGCCGGTTTGATCCCCGACCAGTAGAAAAAACGTGGGCACTGCTCTCCCATGCCCACATCCACGGCTGAGGCGCCTAACCCCAATCACTGCCCCCCTGGCGCTCAAAAGCAGCTCACTGCTCCGGGTTAGTGGGCATCACTGTGTGTATCACTGTGTGTATCACTACCCTGGATGGGTCAAATGCAGAGATAAAATACAGAGTGTGTGTGTGTGTGTCACTATCTCTGCCGTAAAACAGTCACTAGGGCTCATTTCCATGACGCACACAAATGAGTTCACATACACTCTCACACACATCTGACTCGCTCACACACACACACACACACATATGAGTTCACATACACTCTCACACACATCTGACTCAGAGTGAAAGCACTGATTTCAGGATAGCAATCACTGCAGCAGGATGTGGCACCCAAGTAAGCTATCACCCACACACACACACACAAACACACACACACACACACACACTGTGTGAGATGACATTTAGCAAATGTTGCCCTCAGCAAAAGACTGTGATCAAAGGTGAGGACCTTTCATTACGAACACACTTACACGCACGCACACTTGCACGCACACACTTGCACGCACACACACACATACACATAGTGCCCTCCACAATTACTGTCACCCCTAGTGAATATGAGCAAAAACAGGCTATGAAAAAATATGTCTTTGCTGTTTTTTCTCTTGGTCTTTCACTCAAAATATTCACAAAAATCTTACCTTAAGTAAAATTATTGTAAAACAAAAAACCCGTTGGCATTAAATAAAAATGTCCCCCAAAACATGTGTGCCACAATTATTGGCACCCCTTAATTTGATGTTTTGAGCAGCCTCCCTTTGCCAAGATAACAGCTCTGAGTCTTCTCCTATAATGCGTGGTTAGGTTGGTGAACACATGGCACGGGATCTGACACCATTCCTACATACAGTATCTCTCCAGATCCTTCAGATTCTGAGGTCAACATTTGTAAGCTCGGCTTCAGCTCATCCCACAGATTTTCTATGGGGTTGAGGTCGGGGGACTGTGATGGCCATGGCAAAACCTTTATTCTGTGGTCGGTGAACCATTTTTGTGTTGATTTTGAGGTGTGCTTCAGATCATTGTCCTGCTGGAAGGTCCAATATCTTATTGGCTGGTAGGTTTTCATTTAATTTTACCATGTATCCTAACAATATGTCCAGGGCCTTTGGAAGAAAAACAGCCTGACAACATCAAAGATCCGCCAACATACTTCACAGTGGGTATGAGGTGCTTTTCTGTATGGCTCTCTTTCTGTCTATGCCAAACCCACCTTTGATGTTTGTTGCCAAAAAGCTTTATTTTAGTCTCATCTGACCATATAACTCGGTCCCATTGAAAGTCTGTCTTACATTTGGCAAACTGTAGGCACTTTGGTTTGTTGTTGATTGACAGCAGAGGCTTTTTTCTGGCAACCCTCCAAAACAACTTGTGGTGATGTAGGTGGCGTCTGATGGTAGTTTTGGAGACTTTCTGACCTCAAGACTCAACTAACCTCTGCAATTCTCCAGCTGTGATCCTTGGAGATTATTTTGCCAGTCGAACCATCCTCCTCACGGTGCGTGGGGTCAATGTACACACACGTCCTCTTCCAGGCTGATTTTTAGCATCTCCTGACGCTTTAAACTTCTTTAGTTTATTTCCATGATAGTGGAAATGGGTATTTTCATCTGTTTAGAGATTTTCTTGTGTCCATTTCTTGATTTGTGCAGCTTACCAACGTTTCGTCACACGTCATCACTGTGTTATTTGGGTCTTTCCCATAGTGATGAATGACTAATGGAGTTTGGCCTGTGTCACCTCATATTTGTACGCCAGTAGAACAGGAAGTCGTGGTTGATCACTTAAGAGTTTCTTAGCAACAGGTGAACTTAAAAATGTAAACATGAGTGGAAATATACTTCAGCTAGATTTGAATTATAAGATTTGTCTAGGGGTGCCAATAATTGTAGCACTTTTGGGGGAAAATATTTATTTAATGTCAACAGTTTTTTTTCTTTCAATAATTTTCAATAATAATCACTCTCTCACACACACACACACACACACACCCTCTTTCTGTCACACACACACACACATACACACACACACACTCACACACACACACACACATACTCACTCAAGAGACCTGATGTAATGTCATAAGTGATTCAATTACGTATGTGTCAATTTAATCACAGATATTTCATACTAAAATTCCTCTGGAAATCCAGCGGCGTGATCCGGTGCGCGTGTCCACCGGGTCCACCGGGGCGTCGGCAGAGCTAGAAGAGTTCCGTAGAGCGCCTGAAACGGCGAGTGCATGCGGGTGCTTTCCGCGTGTGAAGAACAAAGTTTCAGAGAGAGCCGCTGTGACCTCTGCTCTGTTCTTTGTGGTCAGAGTGGAAAGGAAAGGTGTGTGTGTGTGTGTGTGTGTGTGTGAGTATGTGGTGTGTGTGTGTGTGTGTGTAGGTGGTGTGTGTGTGTATGTGGTGTGTGTGTGTGTGTGTGTGTGTGTAGGTGGTGTGTGTGTGTGTGTGTGTGTGTGTGTGTGTGTATGTGGTGTGTGTGTGTGTGTGTGTGTGTGTGTATGTGGTGTGTGTGTGTGTGTGTGTGTGTGAGTTTGTGTGTTTGAGTACGAATATGTGTTGTGTGTGAGTGTGTGTGTATGTGCTGTGTGTGTGTGTGTGTGTGTGTGTGTGTGTGTGTGTGTGTGTGTGTGTGTGTGTGTGTCACCACTGGTAACAAGGCTGCAAAAAACTGGTCTTCAGCCTAAAAGAGGATCTATGCTTATTTAATTAGTTTATTTTAGTTTCGTTTCTCTGTCAAAATGTCTGCAGTGAGCTAACTCATGTGTATGTGTGTGTGTGTGTGTGTGTGTGTGTTTGTGTGTGTGTGTGTGATCAAGAGGAAAATGGATGGTCATAAGCCATCAAACAAAGCCGAGCTGCTTGAATTGTTGTGCCAGGAGTAGCATAAAGTCACCCAACGACAATGTGAAAGACTGGTGGAGAGCATGCCAAGACACATGAAAGCTGTGATTGTAAATCAAGGTTATTCCACCAAATACTGATTTCTGAACTCTTCCTAAGTTAAAACATTAGTATTGTGTTATTAAAAAATGAATGAGAACTTGTTTTCTTTGCATTATTCAAGATCTGAAAACACTGCATCTTTTTTGCTCCTTTGAACATTTGTCATTTTTCTGCAAATAAATGCTCTAAATGACAATATTTTTAATTAGAAATTTGGTAGAATGTTGTCAGTAGGTTATAGAATAAAACTACAATGTACATTTTACTCAAACACTTACCAATAAATATGCTGTATATGCCCATGAACATCGCTGGTAGACGCTCAATGGTCATGTACTTTGAGATACTGAAAATAAATCTTTACTATCGAAATAGTGGATCTTTAACTCCTATTATAATACAGGTAGATGAAATCAAGGGTTCTGATTGGTTGAGAGTGAGTCACGGGGTGTACTGTATTGAGCCATAATGTACTGTACACCTGTTTACATTTACCTGAGCGTTCCATTTCGGTGCGCACTCATGCATCAAAATCGTTCAAATCCCCCTGTATTTTGCCATCCAAGGCTGTATTTCTTTGAAATTAACACAGCAACGATCGCAACGATGAACAAACAATAATTAAAGAACAAAACCACTGAGAAAATGTCACGTCTGCGCTGAACTCCGCTCCGGCCACGACCCCCTGTTAAATGGTTGACGCACACTGTAACGTTTCGGCCGGCACGTGACTAAAACAATAACATTGGAGGCAGATGACAAAGGTTTTCTACAAAAGTACCGCGTATTTATTAAGTCCATACAAATGTCACAAAACGTCTAGGGGGTTGACGTCTGTACGCTGAGATAGTCAGCTCGAGAGAGAGAGAGAGAGAGAGAGAGAGAGAGACAGGTGTCCACTGGTCTTTATACTCCTCACCTCCTGGCTGAAAGCCTTCCAACACCGAGCGACCGGCAAAGAGAGCAAGACTGGTCGGAAGCGATATCATCAGAGACAGAAACATTTTCCACCGATGCACAACATTTAGGCATAATGTTTAAATTAAATATTATTTTATTGAACGTGTCCCCTGGTCATTTTTGTTATTTTAATGACTTATTAATTGAGCAATGTGAATGAATGAGATGGTGCGAGATCTAGCAACAACCTTGAACTGTACATTATTGACGATACATTACTGCCTCTCCTACTTTACGGCATAAGTATTTCACCATCATTATGAAAAATGGAACAGAATCTGCAAATAGCAATCAATATAATAATATTATAGTCTATAATAATAATATAATAATAATAATAATATATAATCAATCATACAATTAAATACTGACAGAGAAGACTAATGTAAACAAACATCAAACACCTGCGTTCTTAATTT
>NC_137928.1:516052-518552 GCF_963457725.1 Sprattus sprattus
GTCCCCTGTTTGTTTCCCACCAATTGAATGTCTCCCTTCTAGTATTTAAGTTCAGTCTCCCCAGTGTTCCATGTCTGATCGTCACTTAAAGTCTGTATGAAAGACTCTGTCTGTCTGTCCGTGATTCTTGAGTTTAACTCTTCCACCTTCCCTGATTATCTGCCGGTGTGAGATAAGTTCTTGGTTTTTGTATTTTTCTCTTTTGCTCTGCCTGCTTTGTTTTTGGATCTTTTGTGTGTTACCTTTTGGACTCTGACTTTTTGCATCTTTTATGTTTTGACTTTTTGAACCCTTTTTGGTAACCTGTTTGTGGACAAATAAACACAAGTTTTGCCAGCAATTTGGGTCTGCTATTGGGTCTCTTTTCCCTTCCTTCGGAACCTAACAGTACGATCAGACCAAGATGGACCCAGCGGACCCAAACCTGATGGAGAACAGACAAACACAGTTTGACCCGTATTGTACATCGTTTGATTTTAAAGCTAATGAGGCCATACATCTGCTCCCGTGGGAGATCTTTTGGGACGGTGAGTCAGCGAGTGGAGAGGACTGGGTTACTGATGACGAGTTCTCAGAGGATGAGTGGTCTGAGAGTGGCGTCATTGAGCCCGAACCCGGACCCAGCCGAGACTCTCTGTTTGAGGGTAGTCGGTTGGCTATCCGGCCAACCCCGTTCAGAACACCACCTCTGGTCTCGCCACAACCAGTTCCTGAACCCGGACCCTGCCGAGACGCTCTGTTTGCGGGTAGTCGGTTGGCCATCCGTCCAACCCCATTCAGAACGCCACCTCTGTTCTCGTCCCCTCCGCTTCCAGCACCCCCTTATGATATTGAGGAGGATGTCAGCGAGTGGATCGATGGGGGCTTTATATTGGGGGACCGCTTTTTTGAGAAGCCAGCCAGTGCTGATGACTGGGAGGCCTATGACTCTGAGGATGACTCGGATGAGGAGGAAGAGATGGACACAGCTTCCGCCCCTGCTCAGATGACCGCCGTCGCCCCCGCTGCTCCCGCACCTAAGACTCCATCTCCAGCACCTCCTGCACCTCTCACACCAGGGCCAGTGCCAGCACCCTGCCGGATCCCCGTTCCAACACTCCACTGTGAGCCCGGTGGGTGGATCGGTGGGGGTTATTTCATGCGTGATCAGCACTTCATCTACACCGATGAGCTGGAAATGGCGGACACGACTCCTGCTCCAGCTCCCCAGTTAACCCCTGCTCCTCGTCCAGCGTCCGCCCCCCAGCTGACTCCTGCACCTCTTCAAGCTCCAGCTTCCCGGCTGACCCCTGCACCTCCTCGAGCTCCAGCTCCCCGGCTGACCCCTGCACCTCTTCGAGCTCCAGCTTCCCGGCTGAACCCTGCACCTCTTCGAGCTCCAGCTCCCTGGCTGACCCCTGCACCGCTTCGAGCTCCAGCTCCCCGGCTGACCCCTGCACCTCTTCGAGCTCCAGCTTCCCGGCTTAACCCTGCACCTCTTCGAGCTCCAGCTCCCCGGCTGACCCCTGCACCTCTTCGGGCCCCAGATGCCCGGCTGACTCCTGCGCCTCGTCGGACTTCAGCCCCTGAGCCATTCCGCTCTCCTACAGCTCCTGCTGCTGCTGCCCCCGCAGCTGCTACCCCTGCTGCTGCGTCTCCTGCAGCTGCTCCTCCTGCATCCACTGCAGCCACTCCTGCTTCTGCCCAGGCATCTCCAGCTCCAGCAACCCGGCCTACCCCTGCACCTCGCAGGGCTCTAGCTCCAGCGTCAGCTCCAGCAACCCGGCCTACCCCTGCACCTCGCAGAGCTTTTGCTCTAGCCCCAGAGTCATTCCATGCCCCTGTCCGCAGTGTCCCGACTGCCCCTGTCCGCAGTGTCCCGACTGCCCCTGTCCGCAGTGTCCCGACTGCCCCTGTCCGCAGTGTCCCGACTGCCCCTGTCCGCAGTGTCCCGACTGCCCCTGTCCGCAGTGTCCCGACTGCCCCTGTCCGCAGTGTCCCGACTGCCCCTGTCCGCAGTGTCCCGACTGCCCCTGTCCGCAGTGTCCCGACTGCCCCTGTCCGCAGTGTCCCGACTGCCCCTGTCCGCAGTGTCCCGACTGCCCCTGTCCGCAGTGTCCCGACTGCCCCTGTCTCCAGTGCCCTGACTGCCCCTGTCTCCAGTGCCCTGACTGCCCCTGTCTCCAGTGCCCTGACTGCCCCTGTCTCCAGTGCCCTGACTGCCCCTGTCTCCAGTGCCCTGACTGCCCCTGTCTCCAGTGCCCTGACTGCCCCTGTCTCCAGTGCCCTGACTGCCCCTGTCTCCAGTGCCCTGACTGCCCCTGTCTCCAGTGCCCTGACTGCCCCTGTCTCCAGTGCCCTGACTGCCCCTGTCTCCAGTGCCCTGACTGCCCCTGTCTCCAGTGCCCTGACTGCCCCTGTCTCCAGTGCCCTGACTGCCCCTGTCTCCAGTGCCCTGACTGCCCCTGTCTCCAGTGCCCTGACTGCCCCTGTCTCCAGTGCCCATGTCTCCTGTGCCCAT
>NC_137928.1:528552-531052 GCF_963457725.1 Sprattus sprattus
CACACACACACACTGATCCCTACATCAGACCTCCACCAGGTACAGACACACACACACACACACACACACACACACACACACTGATCTCTACATCAGACCTCCACCAGGTACACACACACACACACACTGATCTCTACATCAGACCTCCACCAGGTACACACACACACACACACACACACACACACTGATATCTACATCAGACCTCCACCAGGTACACTCACACACACACACACACACACACACACACACACACACACACTGATCCCTACATCAGACCTCCACCAGGTACACACACTCACACACACACACACACAAACACACACACACACACTGATCCCTACATCAGACCTTCACCAGGTACACACACTCACACACACACACACACACACACACACACACACTGATCCCTACATCAGACCTCCACCAGGTACACACACTCACAAACACACACACACACTGATCCCTACATCAGAACTCCACCAGGTACACACACACACACACACACACACACACACTGATATCTAAATCAGACCTCCACCAGGTACACACACACACACACACACACACACTGATCCCTACATCAGACCTCCACCAGGTACACACACACACACACACACACACACTCTGATATCTAAATCAGACCTCCACCAGGTACACACACACACACACACACACTGATCTCTACATCAGACCTCCACCAGGTACACACACACACACACACAAACACACACACTGATCCCTACATCAGACCTCCACCAGGTACACACACTCACACACACACACACACTGATCCCTACGTCAGACCTCCACCAGGTACACACACACACACACACACACACCCACACCCACACTCACACTCACACTCACACTCACACACCCACCCACACACACACACACACACTCACACTCTCACACACTCTCTCTGTGTCTTCCCCAGGTGTCTAAGATCGCTGCCTATGCGTACAGCGCCATCTCTCAGATCAAGGTGGACGCCAAGGAGGACCTGGTGGTGCAGTTTGCTGTGCCATAACTCCTCCCACACCCCATAACTCCTCCCACATACCCCTTCCCCAACACATAACTCCTCCCACACCCAACCATAACTCCTCCCACATACCCCCTACCCATAACTCCTCCCACACCCACCCCATAACTCCTCCCACATACCCCCTACCCATAACTCCTCCCACGTGACCCCACACACCCATAACTCCTCCCATAAACCAACCCCCTCCAACCCAACCCAGAGTCCCAGCTAGAGGGGTCCGCTCTTAACCATCATCCTCTCTCTCTCTCACACACAATCAGACTCCGTCAGACTCATGTACACACACACTCCAAGAGAGAGACTCAGTCATGCCTCATGTACACACACACACACACACACACACACACACACACACACACACACACACACACACACTTGCCTCTTCCACTGCGTCTGTCCTTCCCCTAGTGGGGTGTGTGCTGGAGGGATTGTTGTTCTGCTCTTAGGTGGTGTGTTTGGATTTCACACGTGTGTGTGTTTCTGTTAATGTGTGTTTTAGGGGCTCCTCACGTGTGTGTGTGTGTTTGAGCGTGCGTGCGTGAGTGTGTGATTGTGTGTGCGTGCGTGTGCGTGCGTGAGTGTGTGTGTGTGTGTGTGTGTGTGTGTGTGTGTGTGTGTGTGTGTGTGTGTGTGTGTGTACGCTCTCATTACTGTAACATCAGCTTATCCTTCTGTGTTCTAACCCCTCCCCCATCTCCGCCTCCTGCTCAGACTCTAAGCCCCGCCCCAGAGGTCAGCTGGCCTATAGCGAGGCTGGGTTGGACTCTAAGCCCCGCCCCAGATGGTCATCTGGCCTGGTGTGGGCCGTCGCTGGCTGACCCCTTGGGCGGGGCTTATCATTCTGGGGCGGGGCTAAGAGTCCGGCCAAGCCTCTCCTGGGGCCCAACCATCTGGTTGGACTCTAAGCCCCGCCCCCTGGTTATTTATTGGTCTTTTAAGGTGAGGTGCATTGTGGGCCGCTGGGCTTCTAAAGGGACGCGGCGCCAGGCGACTTCCTGCTTTTAATTACTGACTGACTTCATTGATTAATTAATTAATCAATCAATCACCGGATTAATGAACTGCTGCCTGATTGCAGTGCGCTCATTAAAGCTGCCTGAGTGCAGTGCGCTTGTTACGTTCTTAACGTTGGGCTGTTTGTCTCGACGAGGATGTAGACAAGGATGTGTGTGTGTGTGTGTGTGTGTGTGTGTGTGAGAGAGTGTGTGTGTGTATAACGCCAGAGCCGGTGTGTGTCTGCTCCTGCTCCTAGTTCAGGTCTGTGTCTGTTCTGGTGAAATGGAATTCTGCATTAAAGAATTTGGAAGTATTTCAGAGTTGTGTTGTTGTTGTGTGTGTGGAGTGGGGCTATGCTCTTTAAATACTCAACATGTGACTGCATCAATGAACACATCTCTTACTGTTTAAATACTCCACATGTGACTGCATTAATGAACACATCTCTTACTGTTT
>NC_137928.1:536052-543552 GCF_963457725.1 Sprattus sprattus
AGAAACGGGAAAGCGAACTTCCTTATTTCTGTCTGCGTCTCCTCATTAAAATATAAACCTACCGACTGGTCACCGCTACGCACATTATGCTAATCGAGTTCGAACGCCACAACAAACCGTTGCCACGGTGATATGGAACAACGAATCTAGAGCGCATTGCGGAGCTCCATCATCTATCGACGACCTCTTATTATTATTCAGCAGGCTAACTTGTATAGCCTGGACATACATGTTTTTCATCTTGTCCGTTGCTGTGGGATCAGTGCGAGTTTTCAAAAATGTTCATTATACCATAGAAACTGCAGAGCAGCAGTCCGTCGTTAGTACATCCTGCTGTCAAATCCAAATAGACCCTCCATTAATGCGTCATAAAACGGCAAACGGTCCACTAAATAGAACGCAAAGCAAACCAAGAGTAGTGTGTTGACTCTCTACATGCAATCTATTTGTCTTTTAAGATGTAAAAGGTGTTAGTCTTTAAAGTAAACAGTTCAAAACAAGCTCCATACACAATTGGAATTTTAACAAGTTAATAACATGCACTAGCCTATTTATGGGAATTTAAAAGAACGCTAAACTTCACATTAATTCAGTTCCCAAGTTAAATAATTGATGCAATGCTCGCTCGCATAAACACAGAGACAGACAACATATACGTTACTGAATAGTCCAGAAGAAAGTAGCCCCCTAGCTGACAGCTCAAGAAACTCGATAGTGTCACTTTAAAGTAACACTATGCAACAATTATACTTCCGGATTAGGGTTAGGATAAACAGTTTAACCTTAAAATAACTGCTTGAAAAAAATGGGGCGCTACAGTGACTTTTAATATGGAGAATCGCCTCCGTGCCATTGCCATACCAGGGTCCAGGCATATAACTTCGTTCTGTAGTTTTGACTGTGGAAGCCCGACTTGTTTACATCTGCCGTAGTACTAGTAGTACTACTAAGTAGCTTATTTGCCGTCTTGCTTTGTCTTGTGTTGCACTGGCTTGATGTTTGAATGACTGTGTAAGGACAGCCGTTGAGTAACTAGTTTGTCATAACGAGGCTCTGGCTAAGGGGCCCCCTGAGCTCATGGGTCCCTGGGCCGGGTAGACCTGTTCGGTAATCCATCCCTGCCTGTGTGTGTGTGTGTGTGTGTGTGTGTGTGTGTGTGTGTGTGTGTGTGTGTGTGTGTGCAAGAGATGACTCAACCAGTGGCAGAAGAAGAGGCCAAGGTTTGTGGAGCAGGAGGACTGTGGGGGCCAGACGTCCCTGGCACTTCATCATCGAGCTCCCCCTAGTGGATGGAGAGAGACATTATTTTTAGAAAATCTTTAATGGGTACCACAATCAGACCCCTCTCATTATGAAACAAAAAATCAACTTATCCAACAAAGGAGCAAAAAGAAGTTCATTATAGAGCACTGAACAAAGATGGCCGCACCGCCAATGCTCAAAAATCTCAAGTGCCCTCATTAACTTATAAAAATGAAAATCAATAACAATTCTTTCATAACAAAACTGTTCAAGTTCTTGAACACTGGTAAAACGGCTTCTCCTGATTTCTACTTTCCGTCTGTATGCTGTCAAGAAGTCTGAAAGAAGGTTCAACACAGGCAAACTTGTGCCATAGTGTGGAAGCCAGATTGTTGATTATGATTGTGCGTACCCTGTATGACAGTTGTAAGTTTCTAAGGCATTCCAAGTTTCAGCTCTGCTACCATTCCTTTCCCAAACTAATCTCACACCATCCTCAAGCTCAGCTGCCCTCGGGCAGAAAACGGTTGACCAGCAGTCTGAGTTTTGCAGTGAAATCCCAAGAGACACAGGAAATGGAGTGCTGTGTCTCTTGGGAAGCTTATATCCAGTCATACCCAGACGCCTCGGAACAAGGCCTCTCTCTCTCTCTCTCTCTCTCTCACACACACACACACACACACACACACACACACACACACACACACACACACACATACACACACACACAAACACACACACACACAGTGTCAGCGGCGGTGGCTGATGGATAACTATGAGGTGGCACTCACAAGCTCATTTTATTCAGTGTTCTGATTGTGTTTACATAGTGGCTGTTTTTTTTTGTAAATTCAGTGTAACCTGGTCATAGATAGTTATTATGTGACAGTCCAATTATCCAGCTAACCTTGTTAACCATCTCTTGGACTTTTCAAAGTGCTTTTTATATATTTTAACTGTATATATTTGAAAACTGGCGGAGCTTTAAAGGCAATTTCCCCAATAAAAAACACAACTTTTTCCCCACGGGTTAAGAGATCAAATGGAACTAAATAAATGGGGAAGCAGGCTGTGACTGTAAATATACAGTTCCTTCATTGGATTGGAACATCTGGAAGTATCTTAATAATGTTTAAAATTATCTTTACAATATACACTTTTATGACTTTGCACGAGTTTTCCTCGCCACCATGTAAAAAAAGAAAAGGCCACTAGTTGGCTCGTCGTGTTTGGTTTGTCCAATCGGTATTGCTGTGGTTGTGTGACGTCACGTCCCTACAGCCAATGGAGAGGTACCTCGAACGCCGCGGAAATTTGAAATGCTGTCTGAAGAAGGCGTATTAGCAGTGAATCGCTAGGTGGCTTACAGGTAAACGGCTTCGACATAGGTAAGAACGTCTTTCAACTCGCTTGAAAGGTATGCCTTTTGTTTTATAACCTTTTTACGCCCTTAAAAATGATATCAGACTAAAAGTATAGCTACATAATTCGGTAACTCCATGGCAACAGTGAATAGTCCATCACAGATAACATTAGCTAGCTAGCATGTATGGCTAGATAACTTGCCTAACGTGAGCCAGCCCAACAACACTTGGCTAAACCACCGTAAGGATATTGTGGCAATCGCCTTTGGTGAAATCTTTTAAAGGTGGATATTTTCATCTAGTCGTAATGTTGTCAAACTTGGTTGGCAATTAACCTTAGCTTGCTGATGATAACAGAAAATGTAACGTATATCAAAAGCAGCAGGAACGTTTACCGTAAGTTAACCGTTAACGGGAGCTTGTTTAGGGGTTTAAACCTTTTTTTGTTGAATTTTTACCCCATGCCAAAGGCTCGTCTGACGTGAAAGGGTAAAGTTGGCTGAGATTAGTGTTACGTCGTTAAAGCAACCACATTGGCTAATGCCAGGGGTGTCAATGTTTACCTAAAGTTATTATATGACGGTTGAGGTACGTGGGTTATTTGACAGTCTTTTACCAAGTGACGGGTTTTCGGCTGACTTTAGTCAAGCAGTTTCGCAACAAGATTAACTGGGCATGTAACAAAAATTGGCCTAGCAAGTATTAGTTTTAACTAACTTAACTTGCCTGGGATAAACGTTAGGAGTGGATGACTGTTTGACTCTGAGACAGCTTTGCCAGGCTAGTTAACGTTAGCACAATACGGTCTTCTGTTTTACGAAGGAGTATGGCAAACTATTGAGATTGGCAGCTAGGGCGACCAGCGCCCTCTTTTGCCCCGATATGTAATCTTTTCCAGACCGATTTTTGCCTCGTCGGATATTTGTGTTGCGTGTCTCTTGGTTTTTCACAAAGTAGTTATTACGCCATCCCACCTCCAGTCGCGTATCATTTACACTGTCACGTCTGTCGTTTTTGAGCGCAGTGTCGCGTCCTATTCTAAACTTTTCCATTGCAGTCTCATACTCAATTTGACTTCTATCCAACTGGAGCCGTAGCAGCTCCTTCTGTTGCTCGTCGTTAAGCCATCAGCGGAAGTAAAGTGTTCCCTGGACGTTAGGCATCTGCGGGCAGCACGTCTCTCTCCACAAGGGCGGACATCATAGAAACTGTCGACAAACCCTTGACCCTTTTATCGGCGGCAGACAAACATACCAAACTACTATGATGAACACCCACAGAGGATAGTCGCGAGTCTACAAACAGCGATTCAAATTCAAAATCACGCGTCTCCCTACATTCCGCCTACATGAAAGCCAGGACGTACGATCTTGGCTCAACTCCAAATAAGCGCAAACAAAGTTTCTCTGTTGGTTTGCCGATCACAACACTGTAGATGTATCACTTTTGAGTGTCAATTTTACCCTGCTGTGTGATCAGTGTTACAATGGTAAGTGTTGTTGAGAAACAAGTAGCTCACCTGGGTGACAGCCCATGATTTACACATACAGCAGCAATGGTGGGATAATGTCTTCATCAACAACCACATAGATTTTTTTCCTGTGGAATCTGTCAGCATCACTCTGCTGTTGAGGACAGATGCATAAAGGGCGCTGCCCACCAAGTGGAAGGTTCTTATGTAAACAAAGTTTAAACTGCTGCATGATGTATTCGCCATGAGGACAAATAAACTCATGGCCTTGTTAATGCACTCAACAGACACTGTGTGGATTACCCCCATCCAAGACTGCAGAGCAGGCGTTATTGTGCGGAGTGATACCCCCTCTGACTGTGTGTGTGTGTATGTGTGTTTGTGTGTGTGTGTGTGTGTGTGTGCTTTTGCAGGCTCCAGCCATGGACGACCTATTGGCAGTGAAGAAGGAGATGGCTCTCCTGGCCTGGGTAATACATGCAACAAACACTGTGTAGATACATGGGGCACACACACACACACACTCACAGGCTGTGGACCTTTTGTAGAGGTTAAACTCTTTTGACGATAAACTATGGGAATATGTTGTTTTTTTATTTAATTTTTACAAGCGGTAAGATAACCTCCATGTGTTCACAGCCTTATGTGTAACATTGAGTGTGTGTGTGTGTGTGTGTGTGTGCTGTGTTCTTGCAGGTGAATAGTTTCTCCCTGGGTGACTATGCTGAGAAGATGTGTGAGTTGAGAGACGGACTCCTGCTCAGCCAATTGCTTCTCAAACTGTGAGTCTAACTTACACTCTCTCATATACACACACACACTCAGTTAACTTACACTCTCTCTCATATACACACACACACTCAGTTATGCACATACACACACACACACACACTAAGTTATACAAACACACAGTTATATACACACACACGCACACTATGTTATACACACACACTCACATATACAAATACACACTCATATATTGACACACACACACACACACACACACTCAATAATTCGCACACATAGTTCTCATAGAGATACACGATCACTTGCGTACACACACACACACACACACACACACACACACACTCACTTCTCCTGCATACACACTTGAACTCACACATGTTTTCATTCACAATGAACACTGTGGTCAATAATCAGATTTTTGTTTTGTGTGTGTGTGTCCGTGTGTGTGTGTGTGTGTGTGTGTGTGTGTCCAGGGGCAGGAAGGCAGCAGTGTCTGAGAATCAAACACAAGCCGACCGATTCCAGCTGGTGGCAGACTTCCTGCACAGTAAGTCACCCGACCTCTCACCCCACGACCCCAATCAGGTCCTCTCACCCAACGACCCCAATCAGGTCCTCTCACCCCACGACCCCAATCAGGTCCTCTCACCCCACGACCCCAATCAGGTCCTCTCACCCCACGACCCCAAACATGACCTCTCACCCCACGACCCCAATCATGACCTCTCACCCCACGACCCCAATCAGGTCCTCTCACCCCACGACCCCAATCAGGTCCTCTCACCCCACAACCCCAATCAGGTCCTCTCACCCCACGACCCCAAACATGACCTCTCACCCCACGACCCCAAACATGACCTCTCACCCCACGACCCCAAACATGACCTCTCACCCCTCTAGTGTGAACATGACCTTTCACCCCTCTAGTGTGAACATGACCTTTCACCCCTCTAGTGTGAACATGACCTTTCACCCCTCTAGTGTGAACATGACCTTTCACCCCTCTAGTGTGAACATGACCTTTCACCCCTCTAGTGTGAACATGACCTTTCACCCCTCGACCCCAAACATGACCTCTCACCCCACGACCCCAAACATGACCTCTCACCCCTCTAGTGTGAACATGACCTTTCACCCCTCTAGTGTGAACATGACCTTTCACCCCTCTAGTGTGAACATGACCTTTCACCCCTCTAGTGTGAACATGACCTTTCACCCCTCTAGTGTGAACATGACCTTTCACCCCTCTAGTGTGAACATGACCTTTCACCCCTCGACCCCAAACATGACCTCTCACCCCACGACCCCAAACATGACCTCTCACCCCACGACCCCAAACATGACCTCTCACCCCACGACCCCAAACATGGCCTCTCACCCCACGACCCCAAACAGGTCCTCTCACCCCACGACCCCAAACAGGTCCTCTCACCCCACGACCCCAAACATGACCTCTCACCCAACGACCCCAAAGCACAGACAGACAGACAGACTCACACACACTCACACACACTCACACAGACAGACACTCACACATACCCTCAGACAGACAGACGCGGGTTATTATCCATGTTGTTGAGTGTGTGTGTGTTTGCTGTGTGCAGAACAGTGCAGATATAATGCAGACGTTGGAGCCTCCATCAACTGGGAGATGATCACACACACACCCAGCGGTGACGGAGAACGCGACACACACACCGCTCTGGAACTGGCAAAGGTTGGCTCTGGGGGAAAAAGCATCTTTAGAACGCGCGTGTGTGTGTGTGTGTGTGTGTGTGTGTGTGTGTGTGTGTGTGTGTGTGTGTGTGTGTGTGTGTGTGTGTGTGTGTGTGTGTGTGTGTGTGTGTGTGTGTGTGTGTGTGTGTGTGTGTGTGTGTGTGTGTGTGTGTGTGTCTATGATTTAAACGAGTGTGTGTGTTGGGGACATCAGTGGTTCATAGCTACGAATTAACACTGTGTTTGTCTATGATTTAAACCTGTGTGTGTGTGTGTGTGTGTGTGTGTGTGTGTGTTTGGGGACATCAGAGGTTCATAGTTATGAATTAACACTGTGTTTGTCTATGATTTAAACCTGTGTGTGTGTGTGTGCGTGTGTGTGTGTGTGCGCGTGTGTGTGTGTGTGTGTGTGTGTGTGTGTGTGTGTAGGTGGTGCTCCTCCTGTGTCATCACTCGATGGCTTCAGGTCTGTTCCACCTTCAGAGCCAAGACTACAACACAGAGGTGGGTGAGCAGTCGTCATGACAACAGCAGTGGGCGTGTGCCCTTGTTAGATCCCACCCTGAGCTTAACCAATCACTGAAGGCCATCCTGAGCTTAACCAATCCTGTCTCTCCATTCCCCCCCAGTTGGAGCTGGTGTCAATGTTCCGCCACATCAACGAGAACGAGAGTGGCTATTACCTGAGTGAGAACATAGACTGCTTTCTGAGCAGCAAGAGTAAGTGACCTTACACACACAAATTAGTAGGGATAGGCGCGCTCTACTTCAAAAAAATATAAATGCGTTTTCGGGTGCGAGTAAAAGAATGTTAACTATTAGTAGAATAAAAACCGCACTCAAGCTTTTCTCCTTAATAATAAGACCAGTTTATTTCGCACAGACGCGTTTCGGCCTTAAGCCATCGTCAGTGTGTGAGATTTGTACACACACAAACACACACATACACACACACACACA
>NC_137928.1:553552-556052 GCF_963457725.1 Sprattus sprattus
CTCAAACAATTCAACTCCAACAGGATGTTATCAGTCACCAACAGGAAGTGACCAAATTGCAGGTTCAGCTTCAGGAAGTGACCACTCAGAGGGAAGCAGAAATGGTAACCTTGGAGACGGAGCGTTCCCAGAAGATGTCTCTGCAGCAGGAAGTGACCAATCTCCAGACTCTGCTTCAGGAAGCTGCCACTGAAAAGAAATCAGACATGGTAACCTTGGAGACGGAGTGTGCTCAGAAGATTCAACTCCAACAGGATGTTATCAGTCACCAACAGGAAGTGACCAAACTGCAGGTTCAGATTCAGGAAGCTGCTGCTGTAAAGGAAAGTGATGCAGTAACCATGGAGACGGAGCATGCTGAGAAGATTTCCCTGCAGCAGGAAGTGACCAATCTTAAGGCTCAGCTTCAGGAAGCTGTCACTCAGAGGGAAGCAGAAATGGTTACCTTGGAGACGGAGCGCGCTCAGAAGATTGCTCTGCAGCAGGAAGTGACTCGCCACCAACAGGAAGTGACCAAACTGCAGATTCAGATTCAGGAAGCTGCTGCTGTAAAGGAAAGTGATGCAGTAACCATGGAGACGGAGCATGCTGAGAAGATTTCCCTGCAGCAGGAAGTGACCAATCTTAAGGCTCAGCTTCAGGAAGCTGTCACTCAGAGGGAAGCAGAAATGGTTACCTTGGAGACGGAGCGCGCTCAGAAGATTGCTCTGCAGCAGGAAGTGACTCGCCACCAACAGGAAGTGACCAAACTGCAGATTCAGATTCAGGAAGCTGCTGCTGTAAAGGAAAGTGATGCAGTAACCATGGATACTGAGCATGCCCAGAAGATGCTGCTCCAGCAAAGGCTTCAGGAAAGTGCCCATCAGAGGGAAGCAGATATGGTTGCCTTGGAGACGGAGCGTGCACAGAAGACCTGTCTAGAAGAAGAGCTTAATAAACTCCAGACTCAGCTTGAAGAGGCACGTATGGTAACCTTGGAGACGGAGCGTGCCCATATGGTAACCGTGGAGACGGAGCGTGGTGAGATGACGCTGCTTCAGCAGGAAGTGAGCAGACTTCAGACTCGGCTGCAGGAGGCGTCCTCCGAGAGGGGCGGGGCTCTCACAGCTCTGGAGGCGGAGCAGGCCCAGAATGCTTCACTGTCACAGGAAGTGATGAAACTGCAGACAGAGAGGGATGTAGAAATGGTTACCTTGGAGACGGAGCGTGCTCAGAAGACTGCACTGCTGCAGGAAGTTACTAACCACCAACAGGAAGTGACCAAACTCCAGAATCAGCTTCAGGAAGTGACCACTCAGATGGAAGCAGAAATGGTTACCTTGGAGACGGAGCGTGCTCAGAAGATTGTTCTGCAGCAGGAAGTTACTCAGCACCAACAGGAAGTCGCCAAACTCCAGACTCAGCTTCATATATCTGCCACTGAAAACGACGCTCATTTGGTTTCCTTGGAAACGGAACATGCTCAGAAAATCTTGATGGAGCAGAAAGTGACCAACCTGAAGATTCAGCTTCACGAAGCTGCTAGTGTAACAGAAAGTGATGCAGTAACCATGGAGACGGAGCATGCTCAGAAGATGCTGCTCCAGCAAGAGCTTCAGGAAGCTGCCCATCAGAGGGAAGCAGATATGGTTGCCTTGGAGACGGAGCGTGCTCAGAAGACTCAACTCCAACAGGAGGTTATCAGTCACCAACAGGAAGTGACTAATCTTAAGGCTCAGCTTCAGGAAGTGACAACTCAAAGGAAGGCAGATATAGTAACCTTGGAGACGGAGCGTGCTCAGAAGACTGCACTGCAGCAGGAAGTTACTCAGCACCAACAGGAAGTGACCATACTTCAGTCTCAGTTGCAGGAATCTGTGTCTGAGCGAAAGGCAGACCTGGTATCCATGGATACGGAGCTTGTGCAGAAGAAGATGCAACACCAAGAAGAGGTGAGGAGTCTGCAATGTCAGCTCCTGGAGGTGGCAGAGCAGAAGCATGCAGACCTGTTAACCATGGAGACGGAGCGTGCGGAGAGGATGGCGCTGCAGCAGGAAGTGTCTGGGCTGCAGGTGCGGCTGCAGGAGTGGGAGGAGTCTGCGCAGAGGGTGGAGCTGAGGGTGCAGGCTCTCAGGAGGGAGATGGAGACGCTGCAGACGCTCAACAGCACACTGCAGAGGGAGAACAGCGCCACCCACAGGCTGGCAGACGCACTGCAGCAGCAGCTGGACAAGGAGAAGGAGCCCAAATGCCAGGTCAGACACCCACACCCACACACACACGTACACACGCCAGGTCACACACACACACACACACACACACACACGCCAGGTCAGACACACACACACGTACACACGTACACACGTGTAGTAGAATGACTGCCAGGTCACACACACACACACACACACACACACACACACACACGTACACACGCCAGGTCACACACACACACACACACACACACACACGCCAGGTCAGACACACACACACGTACACACGTACACACGTGTAGTAGAATGAC
>NC_137928.1:566052-573552 GCF_963457725.1 Sprattus sprattus
CACAGTTAAAGTTGTATTAGTATTGATTGATTCACATCGATATAAATGGATGACATGACTAAAAAGTGGTGGACAAGTAATATGAAAATATTTGTTCAGTGAATCAGCGCGTTCTGTCCGTTGCAGTCAACGCTTTTCTAATGTCAACACATTGGTATAGGCTACCACATAACTATCATCTGAAATATCACGGTATGTCGCAACAAACCTTTGATCTAAACCGAATATTCAGTATGGAATGGAGTAATTTCGAAGCAAGGCTTTTCACATCGCAAAGAGAACAATCCTTCCGCCTGCATCGAAGTCATCGGTGTCAGCACAACCGTCACTGTGAAATGTAGGTACATGAGAGGCTACCGTTCAGAGAACTATGAGCGAGTTAAGACTATACTTTCAGGGATCATTTCTATAGTCATTGACTTTGAAATGCGTTTCTAAAGTGATTAGTCTCGCTACCCACGATGATGAGCTGCGATGTTCTTCTCTGAGCGCGAATCGGACGGAGATTTGTGGATTTTTCCATGAGATTTCTGTCATTGATGAACGTTCCTAGCGATCTTTGGTCCTAGGAGGAGAGGGACATGATCAGAGTGGTCAGTAATGGTTGTCAAAAGTCAAAAATTGCATATTATACTCAACACTGCTGTAAAGGTGTAATTCTTCTATATCTCTATGTTAAACAGTTATTTCACATTTAAAATATATTTTATGTTGTGCATTTATATCTTTTATACGTACTGTAATGTTTTATTAAAGAAAAGCTTCAACATCATTAAAATAGCCCCAACAAAGGCACATCACTACCGCAGAAAAGCGGTAAAATTCGCGCAGATTGAGGGTGTCTTTTCGTACATCAAAACGAGTGACAAATGTTACCCAGCAAAAAAAGTTAACATTAAAAAGGTTTGTATATGACATAAGTTATGAACATCATGATCATGTAGATGGTGTTAAGAGTTATATAGGGATATGTTAAAATCTAGCTCGTTACTAAGATGCGCTTCATTATTAGACTCGTAAATAGACTATAGGTAAGCAGCCTATTACATTTGAGACAGGCTGACATGCAAAACTCCATTGAACGATGGCAATTCTGTGTTTTTTAACTCGGTCGCGGCTTGTGGTTTATTTATAATCCGGAAGTAATTCGTATGGGTATTACACCAATAACCTACAGGTTGTTTAGTTGTTTAATATTTCTGATGATAGTGTTTGTTTGAAACACAGGCGTTCTGTACCCAGCAACACGATGGAGCAGATTGTTCGAGACGGTTGTTTCTGTAGGGGCTGACATTGAGGGTGCACATAGGAAGTTCACTCACTGGGTAAACCTGTCTTCTAAGGGCTAAAAAGTAAGCAGTTCGGAAATTTTGAAAGAAGATAAAACAATGAAACGTTTCCTAGGACCCGGTCTGGGACTGAACAGTGTAGCCTACTGCTGCGTGTGCCATGAAAGTGAAATACAGTCAAAGAAAGTTACGTATTTAAAACTCATATCCAGTGTTGCATTATGGGTACGAAAATGTAATGTAAAATTGCTTAGTATTGCCGATGAAAGTGCTTAAAACGTAGACACACCAGCCAGAACGAATACATATGCACCCGAGAACAGTTAAGGATCGGTTCAAACGAATATTACAATTTAAATTGTGGTGTTGTTTTTCTCATCTAATCGACGTCATCTCCCGGTGCCTCAGTAATATTTCTTCTTAATTTCTTCTTCTGAAGTGAATTCGAAGGTGTAGAGGGTCACGCTTCGTTAGTTCAAATGTGTTTCATGACATATTTGTACATAATTGAAACGGTTGGGCATATAATAAAGATAGGAGAGTAATTTCGAAGCAAGGCTTTTCACATCGCAAAGAGAACAATCCTTCCTCCTGCATCGAAGTCATCGGTGTCAGCACAACCGTCACTGTGAAATGTAGGTACATGAGAGCCTACCGTTCAGAGAACATTGAGGAAGTTAAGACTATACTTTCAGGGATCATTTCTATAGTCATTGACTTTGAAATGCGTTTCTAAAGTGATTAGTCTCGCTACCCACGATGATGAGCTGCGATGTTCTTCTCTGAGCGCGAATCGGACGGAGATTTGTGGAGTTTTCCATGAGATTTCTGTCATTGATGAACGTTCCTAGCGATCTTTGGTCCTAGGAGGAGAGGGACATGATCAGAGTGGTCAGTAATGGTTGTCAAAAGTCAGAAAAATCACGAGAGCATACGTTTTCCAATAGTTAGTACGTATATTTATAATGGCATTTATCCGATAAAGACTTAAACCGGGCTTTGCTATTCATGGGGCTAACTGCTATTATCTCACGGTAGGCTATATGGAAGTGAAAAATTCGGATCATGGTCGTGTCTGTTCAAATCAAATGTGGAATATCTATAAGCGGGCACGTGCTACCGGTTCTGTGATGAAGTCTATGATTCGTGAATTTAGGATGCTACATAAGACTTTTCCAACACATGAATTTAATACAGATCCATCGGTGTTGGGCATATAATAAAGATAGGGGAGTTATTTCGAAGCAAGGCTTTTCACATCGCAAAGAGAAAAATCCTTCCGCCTGCATCGAAGTCATCGGCGTCAGCCCAACCGTCACTGTGAAATGTAGGTACATGAGAGGCTACCGTTCAGAGAACATTGAGGGAGTTAAGACTATACTTTCAGGGATCATTTCTATAGTCATTGACTTTGAAATGCGTTTCTAAAGTGATTAGTCTCGCTACCCACGATGATGAGCTGCGATGTTCTTCTCTGAGCGCGAATCGGACGGAGATTTGTGGATTTTTCCATGAGATTTCTGTCTTTGATGAACGTTCCTAGCGATCTTTGGTCCTAGGAGGAGAGGGACATGATCAGAGTGGTAGTAGGCTAATGGTTGTCAAAAGTCAGAAATATCACGAGAGCACAAGATCTCTAACAGTTAGTAGGCCTACGTATGTGCATTATGCCATCCGATAATGGCTCAAGTCGGGCTTTGCTATCCATGGGGGTTAACCGTATTATCTCACGGTATGATGCTTTGAAAAATTCGAATTATGGCCGCGTCTGTTCAAATAAAATGTGGAATGTTTATTAGCGGGCACCTGCTACCGTTCATTAAACAGTTAGCCTAATAAGTTGTGAAATGAAACAAAAACACATCACAGTTGTATTAGTATTGATTGATTCACATCGATATGAATGGATGACATGATTAACAAGTGGTGGAAAAGTAATATGAAAATATTTGTTCAATGAATTAGCGCGTTCTGTCCAAAACAGTCGCAGTCAACGTTTTCTAATGTCATATGATCAGATCGTATGTTTCCCCTCCGATACCACTTTCAAGTAATGTTAGGAAAAGACCGTTGTGCCAGACTGAGTCAAAGGCTTTTTGAAAATCCACAAAACAGGCATAAATCCTTGCATTATTTTTGTGCGCATAATTGTCAATTAGTGTGTTTAATGTGAAGATATGATCTGTTGTTCTAAATTTAGGAAGGAATCCAATAAGGCTGTTGTTTAATAAATTATGTTCTGTGATGAAGTGCATGATTCGTGAATTTAGGATGCTACATCAGACTTTTCCTACACATGAATTTATCCATCGGTAAATTGAAAAGTTTCAGAATGGCCGATTTGAATTTATAGTTTGTGTGTGTGGGTAGCCTACACTTAAGGGAAGCACAGAGCTGTGATTGTGTGTGTGTGTGTGTGTGTGTGTGTGTGTGTGTGTGTGTGTGTGTGTGTGTGTGTGTGTGTGTGTGTGTTTGATGTAAGCAAACCGGTCATAACGTTTACAGTAGCTGACTTTTAATACGGAGAATGGCGTCTGTGCCGCTGACGCAGAGGAGAACTGGAGATTTGTAATGATTTGGTGCCACCTACAGGGGAAATGTGATACAGCACCTGGGACAGGTAAGGCCAAAGCTGGGAATTGGTACAATTCGCATGTGCGAGAGTCGCCATTCGCTTCAGAATCAGGCACAATTCGAGTGGGCGAGAGTCGACACTTTGGGCGCATATGAGACATGAGTATGGCGCATATGAGACATACAGTATAGGCTACGTTTTTGACAATTCTCAAAGACACGCGATCTGAATTGCACAGAGACGGGCGCATATGAGACATATACGTTGTTGACTCACAAAGACAAAACAAATAGCTACACGTAGCCTATAAACGTTGTTGAGACTCTTATTAAAGATTTTACTCATTCTCGTGGTTGAAAGTCGGTACAGAATTGCACAGAGACGGGCGCATATGAGACATACGTTGTTGACTCACAAAGACAAAACAAATAGCTTCACGTAGCCTATAAACGTTGTTGAGACTCGTATTAAAGATTTTACTCATCCTCGTGGTTGAAAGTCGGTAACAAAACAGAGACAAATAGCTACACGTTCAAGCAATGTCATTTCTTGTCATTTATTTCAAAAACAAACAATCAGAGTGTAAGAGCTCTGGTTCCAAGACACAAAAAAGCCAGGAACCAGGTCTGATGGCCCATCAACTTAAACAATAGGCCAGGAGCCGCCTTGATGGTTGTAACCTGGTGCTGTGTAAACTAGCTTGTGGGTGTTGAATTGGTATTTTTTTTGTTCAGCCACTTATCATTTTATAGTGTATTCATATCTATTTATGTCATATCATGCCTCATGACTCTTACCTCATATTCATTGTACTTATATATCTTATCATGTCTTACCTCATTCATAACCTCTATTGCTACCTTCACCTGTACCTGTATCATATCTGCACTAATGACCAACTATTGCTGCCAATGTTACTACTGCTCATACCCCATATATCTTGTACTGTCATATCATACTGTATACATCCCATCTATTTATTTTTATATTACCACTATGCAGAATACTCTTCTGCTATGGTTCCTTTGGTTAGATTCCGTTGCATTGTCCTTATATCATATCAACATCAGCAATGATTTCACCTGGTCTGCCCACACTGACAAGGTGGTCAAAGCTGCCCGAAAACGCCTCTTCTTCCTGAGGAGACTCAGGAAGTTTGGCATGAATCCAGACATCCTCACCAACTTCTATAGATGCACTATAGAAAGCATCTTGACTGTTAGCATCTCAGTGTGGTTTGGAAGCTGCACAGCCATGGACCGTAAGGCCCTACGCAGTGTGGTCAAATCCGTTGAGTTCATCATCGGCAGGAAACTCCCATCCCTTCAGGACATCTACCTTAAAAGATGCCTCCGAAGAGCTGGCAGGATCCTAAAAGACTGTCATCACCCATCCTTCAGGCTGTTCACCCTGCTGCCTTCTGGTAGGCGGTTCCGAAGTGTCCGGTCTCGCACCCGCAGACTGGAGAACGGTTTCTACCCTAAGGCCATCAGGCTCCTAAATGAACAATAATGCACTCCTCACTTTACACTTGCCACTTTACTCTTCACTGGCTCACTTTTACTGCTGTTTGCACTACTTTCTCAGTCCAGCTCATGTTCAGTTTAGCTCATGTAGGTTGTTTATCTGTTTAGTATCTGTTTAATATGTGTATTTATGTTTAGTATCTATGGTAGTGTGGTATGGTGTCCTGTCTTAAGCATTTCAGTGCCCAGTCCAACTCTGTTGTTCTGTGTATCTGACAATAAAAGAGTTGACTTGACTTGACTTGTACCTGTATCATATCTGCGCTAATGACCAACTATTGCAGCCAATGTTACAACTACTCATACCCCATATATCTTGCGCTGTCATATCATACTGAATACAAATGCTATACAATACATTATCTGTAAGGTTGTGAGTGTGCAGTGGTAATGTAAGTTGATATTGATTATGTTTTTATTCAGTCACACACAGTAACAACAAACAAGTTCAACACAAATAATAATACATTCAAAGTGACTGAAAAGGCACAAGCTGAAGCATAATGCTTGTATTTAAGCCTGTCCTGTTTGACCAATTTAAGCTACCCATCAACATATGCATTTTTATTTTATTTTTTACAAGTAATACATGTAATGCAAATAAAAAAACAAACAAAAGAATTGCCTCCAAAAAGTTAGTCACAAGAAGAGCAATGAAGCAAGATCCCGAATAAACAGCACAAAATCCTGCATACATTATGGACACTTGTAGCCCTCAAAAATTGCTTTAGCTACCATCCCTTTGAAAACAAAAAATGTCTTACACTTTCTTAAGATTATGTTAGCATCATTCCATAATGAAATTCCAACAACAGATATACATCTCCTTTTAATTAATTTTTTGGCATTTGGTACACTAAATTTACAGACATCTCTGAGATTATATTTTGTCTCTTGAAATGAGAAAAACCTTTGTATGCTGACTGGGAGTTGGTTTGATTTAGCTCGATACATTATTTGCATTATTTTATAATATACCAGATCATTAAATTTCATAACAAATGATTTCATAAACAATGGGTTAGTGGGTGCATAATAATCAACCTTATTTATTATCCTTATGGCTCGTTTTTGTAAAATAATGATTTCATTGACAGTTGTTTTATGTCAATCCCCAGACTTCCACACAATATGATATGTAGGGAAGTATAAGTGAACAGTAAATAATATGTAAGGCCTTATAGTTTAACATGCTTCTTGATTTGTACAAAATTGCTATCATCTTAGAGATCTTTCCTTTGATATAATAAACATGTTGTTTCCATGTTAATTTATGGTCAATGACCACTCCTAGAAATGTTATCTCGGTCACTCGTTCAGCATCACTTATTTTTAATTGAATGTCCTTACCTATTTCCTTTTCGATTTCCAAAGACCATGAATTAGTTTTTTATTTTTCTATTGAGTGACAATCTATTAACATCAAACCAGGTTTTAAGGATTTCTAAATCTCTTTCAATAGAAGTCAAGAGTTGCTGTAGATTATTACCCGAACAGTAGGCTACATGTTTGTATCAGTTGGATTCGTAGAACGTAATAAATTACATTGCTGGACCGTGTGGCTATTTGTCTCTGTTTTGTTATTGTTGTTGTTACCGACCACGAGAATGAGTAAGATCTTTAATAAAAGTCTCAACAACGTTTATAGGTTACGTGTAGCTATTTGTTTTGTCTTTGAATGAGTTGTCGTCTTTATAGTTCGCGTCCTAAGTGAAGCGCTGTTCATTCACAAAGTGGCGACTCTCGCCCACTCGAATTGTGCCTCATTCGCGTGAAGCGAATGGCGACTCTCGCACATGCGAATTGTACCCGTTCGCAGACAAGACCTTAGCTCCCTGGGACACGGGATCTGCCTGTGCCAAATATGTGTGTGTTTGTTGTGTTTTTGTTATGCATCATCTTCTGCTTTCCTTTTGATCACATGGGGTCTTTTAGTATTAGTGTACCGAGTGTAAAGTGAACTTATCAACCGATGTTTTGATGTGTTGAACCAGTGGAAAAGCCATATGTCAGTTTTAACCGTAACGGGCCGTTTCAAATGGGCCGAAACCGAAAGTATTTGCTCGCGGTGTCACGAATGAACTGCTGAACCCGGAACAACAGTTGGACC
>NC_137928.1:611052-613552 GCF_963457725.1 Sprattus sprattus
TCTTGGTGAGCTATTGTCTTAGTCAGACTAATTGTCAAACTGCAGGATGCATCAAGATGCTTTAACAGCTCCGAGTCTTTTGGCACAGCGTCATTACCTGACCGTCACCATGACGACACACGGGTCAGGGACACTCAGTGCGGGCACATGATGGCAGCACTTCGATCCCATTCAATTCTCTCCATGGGGTCTCCATGGGGGGTTAACTGCTCTATCTCTAAGCACATGGCAGTGACACAACTAGTTCTTGGCCGTGTCAGTTCAAATCAAATGCGGAATGTTTACATCTGCTACCGTTGATTATACAGTAAATACGTTGTGAAATGAAACAAAAACACACCACAGTTAAATTTGTATTAGTATTGATTGATTCACATCGATATGAAAGGATTACATGACTAACAACTGGTGAAAAAGTAATATGAAAATATTTGTTCACTGAATTAGCGCATTCTGTCCCAAACAGTTGCGTTGCAGTTTATAAGTTTCACTTTCGCTTTCAGTATTTCAACGTGAATGAGAGGGAGCACAAGAACTGAGCGTCTAGCAGCGTTTATCATATCATATACATTATATATGATGCATGTATATGTCTGTGGACACGATCTCAAGCACGTGCAAAAGTTGTTGTTGTCCAATTTGAATCAGATACGAGAGACACATGCGCGCCCAGTCCAATTACCAGCGGAATCGAATCGTGTGTCTGGGGGTTTACATCGGAGTCCAGTCGGACTCAAGTTGGACACAATTAATCTAGTTCTAGGGAGTCACATGTGTCCAATATCCAATTTAAATCGGACTGAAATCGGAAATTGGACGCATGTGTCCACACTGACTGATTCGGCTGAATGATTCGGATTCCGCTCAGCAGGGCGTTCGGTTCGGTAACTGCCGCTGCTGTGGTAAGGGAATAATAATAATAAACTTTATTTGTATACCTTTCACCTTTCATGCAATACAATGCAGCAAAGAAATTACGTGCACAAATAGATTACAAGCACAGTGAGTGCATACAAATTTAAGATAAAAAATAGAATACATAAAATGTATAGCCTAGCATAGAAAATAAATCTCTGCAGAGATATAGTTGATCTAACCCCTTAAAGCCCCATTATGCAACAATTATACTTCCGGATTAGGATAAGCAGTTTAACCTTAAAATAACAGCTTAAAAAAAATTGGGGCGCTACAATGACCTTTAATATGGAGAACTGCGTTCTGTAGTTTTGCCTGCGGCAGCCCGCCGGCCTGACTTGTTTACTTTCTGCCGATCTAGTAAGTAGCTTATTTGCCGTCTTGTGTTGCACTTGCTTGATGTTTGACTGTGTAAGGACAGTTGTTGAGTAACTAGTTTGTCATAATGTCAAAGTCAGCACATTTCAAGGGATTTCGTTAGTTTTAGCTGCTAGCATGCCGTTGGTGAATAGCTATTGATCCGTTGTGCTGCTTTAATATCACGTTATATCACGATGAAGATCAGAGTAAAACACATTCAATAAATACAAAAATAAATTGAAAAATTGAAAAATAAATTGAAAATATTTATATATTTATAATTGCCGAGCTGCAGAGTTTTGAATGAGCTGAAGTCTCTCAGTTGTTTTTTCGGGAGGCCAGTAAGAATTGCATTACAATAATCGAGCCGGCTTGAAATAAAGGCATGAATCAGTTTTTCAGCGTATTTTTTATTTCTGAATTGTGGACCTTAGCTTTGTTTTCTCAGGTGGCAAAATTATGCTTTTGTCACCTTGTTAATGTGTGACTTGAAGTTTAGATCTTAATCTACGAAAAAAACACCAAGACTAGTAACCTCAGATTTAATCCAGGTAGTTTATTTCCCCAGATTATTAAACAGCTTTTCTCTTTCTGTTCTAGGGCCGACTAGTAGGATCTCAGTTTTGTCCTTGTTCAACTTTAAGACATTATTGCTCATCCACTTATTTATTGCCAAAGACAGTTAGTAATGGAGTTTATTGCTGTAATATCATACATTTTGTTCTTTAATGATGCCCCCAAGTGGGAGCATGTATAATGAGAATAATAATGGACCAAGGCAGCTCCCTGTGCAACCCCAAAGCAGATGTCATGTTTCTTATACACATGATCTCCAAGCCTGACGTTAAACATTCCCCCTTTGAAGTATGTTCTGAACCAGTTTAATACAGAGTCAGAAAGCCCAACTAACTCTTCAAGATGATCAATCAGGATGCCATGATCAATAGTGTCAAATGATGCGCTTAGGTCTAAAAGGACAAGGATTGAGACCTTATTTGCATCCAAATGTAGTCTCATGCAGGTCGCTGATTACTTTATAAAGAGCAGTTTCAGTGCTGTGGCATGTTCTAAAGCCTGATTGAAATGTCTCCAGCATATGGTTTTCTTTGAGAAAGGAGTTTACTTGCACCTAAACTATCTAAGTATTTTACTAATGAATGGAAGATTGGATATCGGCCTATAGCTGGTCAGTAGTGCATTACCATCTAGGTTGGGTTTCTTTAGT
>NC_137928.1:631052-633552 GCF_963457725.1 Sprattus sprattus
GTATGTGTTAAAGTAAAATGTACATTTTTGTTTTATTCTATAACCTACTGGCAACATTCCTACCAAATTTCAAATAAAAATATTGTCATTTAGATCATTTATTTGCAGAAAAATGACAATTGGTCAAAATAGCAAAAAAGATGCAGTGTCTTCAGATCTCGAATAATGCAAAGAAAACAAGCTCATATTCATTTTTAAACTACACAATACTAATGCTTTAACTTAGGAAGAGTTCAGAAATCAATATTTGGTGGAATAACCTTGATTTAAAATCACAACTTTCATGTGTCTTGGCATGCTCTCCACCAGTCTTTCACATTGCCATTAGGTGACTTTATGCTACTCCTGGCGCAAGAATTCAAGCAGCTCGGCTTCTTTTCATGGCTTGTGACCATCCATCTTCCTCTTGATCACATTTCAGAGTTTTTTTTATGGGATTCAGGTCTCGAAATTGGGCTGGCCATGACAGGGTCCTGATCTGGTGATACTCCATCCACACCTTTACTGGCCTGGCTGTGTGGCATGGAGCATTGCCCTGCTGGAAAAAACACTTCTCAGAGTTGGGGAACATTGTCAGAGCAAGGGGAAGCAATTTTTTCTTCCGGGACAACGTTGTACTTTGCCTGGCTGAGGTTTGTAAAAGACCATAAGGATTGAACCAAAGCGGACTGGAGGGTCTCCTAGTTCGTCTTCTCTGATGAGTCCAATTTCACAGTAGGTGCAAGACTCTGTGGCTTGTAGGCCTCTTCAGGTCTCCGTCTAACCATCAGACGACCATGTGTTGGGCAAAGCTGAAAATTGGACTCATCAGAGAAGACGAACTAGGAGACCCTCCAGTCCGCTTTGGTTCAATCCTTATGGTCTTTTACAAACCTCAGCCAGGCAAAGTACAACGTTGTCCCGGAAGAAAAACTTGCTTCCTTTTGCTCTGACAATGTTCCCCAACTCTGAGAAGTGTTTTTTCCAGCAGGGCAATGCTCCATGCCACACAGCCAGGCCAGTAAAGGTGTGGATGGAGTATCACCAGATCAGGACCCTGTCATGGCCAGCCCAATTTCGAGACCTGAATCCCATAAAAAAACTCTGAAATGTGATCAAGAGGAAGATGGATGGTCACAAGCCATGAAAAGAAGCCGAGCTGCTTGAATTCTTGCGCCAGGAGTAGCATAAAGTCACCTAACGGCAATGTGAAAGACTGGTGGAGAGCATGCCAAGACACATGAAAGTTGTGATTTTAAATCAAGGTTATTCCACCAAATATTGATTTCTGAACTCTTCCTAACTTAAAGCATTAGTATTGTGTAGTTTAAAAATGAATATGAGCTTGTTTTCTTTGCGTTATTCGAGATCTGAAGACACTGCATCTTTTTTGCTATTTTGACCAATTGTCATTTTTCTGCAAATAAATGATCTAAATGACAATATTTTTATTTGAAATTTGGTAGGAATGTTGCCAGTAGGTTATAGAATAAAACAAAAATGTACATTTTACTTTAACACATACCAATAAATAGTAAAACCAGAGAAACTGATAATTTTGAAGTGGTCTCTTAATTTTTTCCGCGGCTGTATTTGTGTGTGTGTGTGTCATTTATATATGCGTGTGTGTGTGTGATTTATTTATATTTGTTTTTGTGTGCGTGTGTATGTGTGTGTGTGTGTGTGTGATTTATATATATATTTGTGTGTGTGTGTGTCATTTATATGTGCGTGTGTGTGTGTGTTTTGTGTGTATATTTCCTATTCTGTCAGCTTTGTGTTGTTTACCTTGTTTGTTTATCTTTATGTTTGTCTTATTGTTTATCTTTTTGTTTATCTTGTTTGTGTTGTTGTTTATCTCAGAGCGCTTCTCCCAGCAGCTCTTCCCGAAGGCCTCCGCTGGTGACCAGATCCTTCCCATCATGCAACAGAGGAGCTTTCCCAGGTGTGTCCCTCTCTGTGTCTGTGTGTGTGTGTGTGTGTGTGTGTGTGTCTCTCTCTGTGTGTCTCTGTGTGTCTCTGTGTGTGTGTGTGTGTCTCTCTGTGTGTGTGTGTCTCTGTGTGTGTGTGTGTGTCTGTGTGTGTGTGTGTGTGTCTCTCTCTCTGTGTCTGTGTGTCTCTCTGTGTCTCTCTGTGTGTGTCTCTCTGTGTGTGTGTCTGTCTCTCAGTGTCTCTCTGTGTGTCTCTCTGTGTGTGTCTCTGTGTGTGTCTCTGTGTGTGTCTCTGTGTCTGTGTGTGTCTGTCTCTCTGTGTGTGTCTCTGTGTGTGTCTCTGTGTCTGTGTGTGTCTGTCTCTCTGTGTGTGTCTCTGTGTCTCTCTGTGTGTCTCTCTGTGTGTGTGTCTGTGTGTGTGTGTGTGTGTGTGTGTGTGTGTGTGTGTGTGTGTGTGTGTGTGTGTGTGTCTATGGGTATGCGCATGAGTGTGTATATAAGCATGAGTGTGTGATTGAATACTTGTGTGTTTGTGAGTAATATGTGTGTGTTTGTGAGTCTGTGTTTGCGTGTGCTTATGAGTGCGCCCC
>NC_137928.1:638552-643552 GCF_963457725.1 Sprattus sprattus
CTTTCAACCCTTCTGCTGACACCACTAGGGGGCGCTCTTTCAACCCTTCTGCTGACACCACTAGGGGGCACTCTTTCAACCTTCTGCTGACGCCACTAGGGGGCGCTCTTTCAAGCTTTCACATGTTCAGTGTTTTCATTTAGCCAGTATTTCCAATATTCTGTTTCCATTGTAAACACACACACACACACACACACACACACACACACACACATTATTCCCTTCAATACCACTCACACACACAGAGACACACACACACATACTCTATCTGTCAGTGCTGAAGCAGAATAATCTGTATGTGGGTGCGTATAAAATAATTAAACATCACTTTTTAAATGATAACCTGTGTGTGTGTCTGTATGTGGGTGCGTATGAAATAATTAAACATCACTTTTTAAATGATAACCTGTGTGTGTGTCTGTATGTGGGTGCGTATGAAATAATTAAACATCACTTTTTAAATGATAACCTGTGTGTGTGTCTGTATGTGGGTGCGTATGAAATAATTAAACATCACTTTTTAAATGATAACCTGTGTGTGTGTCTGTATGTGGGTGCGTATGAAATTATTAAACATCACTTTTTAAATGATAACCTGTGTGTGTGTGTCTGTATGTGGGTGCGTATGAAATAATTAAACATCACTTTTTAAATGATAACCTGTGTGTGTGTCTGTATGTGGGTGCGTATGAAATAATTAAACATCACTTTTTAAATGATAACCTGTGGCAACTTCAATGGACCCACTGCGCCGCTACAGATGCAATGTGCATGCATGGCCTCTAGGACGACTGATGCCTGATAACCTACACCTGGCCTGGTGTATGGGATATCAGACCTGCCAACATTGGAAAATGTGTTTGAGTACCACCCCGGTGCGGTGCGGCGCGGCAAGATTTTGTGGCCTTCATTTTATTAGTTATAATGCTGTTGTTGCATGATTGAACCAATCGACGACATTCTGAGCTAATAAATAATGCAGTTCTGAACCACTTTAGAAGGCCTAATGAAATAAAATAAAAAAACTGTGATAACAGTTATAAGTGATAACTGTGACAACAAATTTGTAGCCTGGGATGTTATTTCACTCTAGGCTCCTTAGGAACTTCTCACACAATGGTCATGTTGTATTTTTTCCCTACCTCATACCTATCAAGTGTCATGATTCATCATTCTTTTTTCTCCCCACGTCTGATGTTTGAATGCAAGCCCAATTACATGTGATACCAGGACTAGACAACTGCTAAGACCAAATGATGGCGCTGTGTTTGCTTCTTTATTATTTAATTAAATTCTAGTCAGTGGAAGCGTTTTTTAAGGCTATTACAGACATCCCAACCTGCAAAAAGTCATTTCAGGGAGGTATCCCCCCCTAGGCCTACGTATTACTGTTGTGGTCCCTAAAAGTTATAAAAGCATAATATCATTCTATAGGCTATAGCCCTATGCAATTCTTTGTTAATTATGTTTAAATATGTAGATTACTTTTACTATTTATTATATGCTGCTAATACTATCCTTTTTATGTTAACTGCTTTTATTTGTATTCCATTGCAACTTTAAACAAGTTTAAGGAGCTTGTTGTTTTCATGTAGCCCTGGCAACTAGCCGGCATGAATAATATGCACATGAAATGAAACTTTTTTGGGGGCACTCTCCCTGTGCCATGGTGCCCCTGTTCCTAGATACACTGAACTGATTAATTCGGTTCGGGAGAAGAGATAAAAGGCTGCCCACACTGAAAATTGACTGGTTGACTTACCGAAACAGGCCAATCAGGATGCTCCTGAGGCACACACGCACACTGCCTCACACACGCACAGTCTCCAGGTCCCTCTCCCTCTCTGTCGTGCGCGCGCTACACAGATGCTAACACGGTTTGGAGCACGTCGCTCGCTCTAGATTCCGGGAGATTTTAAGTCATTTGCTGGCATCAGGGAGTGGTTATCAATATGCGGGACTTTGGATGTCTGCTATTATCATTAACCTATTATTATTATTATTATTAGAAACATATAGCCTTTTACACTGTGACATGACAACAGCTGTGCGTAAGCATGTGTGGACACTGTACGTAGAAGGCTGCCTCGGACCTGTAGCATGAACTTGACAGATAGGCCTATGATTTTCTAATATGCATCTTACCGTGTTCGTTACCTGCTCCTTGGTGACTAATGTCAATAATGACATTGCACACTGCAGAAAGCATGGTGGGGATGTCTGAAAAGAACGGAGGCATGGCCATCTCTCCCGGTAACTATCAATGATTTTTTGCGATCTTTTTATTTTATCCGGTGGTTCTGCCATGGTAACATACTACAAGAGTTTGTCTAAAATAAGAAGTTTGAAAAAACCCAAAAAGCGTTAAGTCAAACCATTTCTAACACAGCCAAGACACTTACATTGATTTGCCATTTTAAATCGAAGGCGAACACGAAAACCACATGGTTTCATCGTTGGGCTAAAATTACATTTTTAACGTCTTATCTCTACATTACTCGTTAGTTTACCTTTAAGTGATTTTTTAAATGTCCTCACTTGAAGAATTGGCCAGATGTGGTCGGGAAGGGAGAGTTAGGTAAGTATTCATGAATGAAAAATCGCTAACTGACACGTTAACAGCGGTTGATTTCTCTGACCGCAGAGTAACCTAGTATTCTCTGATTTCGATGGTCATACAGGGGATAGTAACGGCAGGGGGTCTGTGATTGGTCAAACTCCTCTTCTGCTTCTTGCTCTGCTGCAGCTGCCTACGTACGCATTGGTGACTCGAGACAGACTGTGAAGTTTGAACCCGTTGAAAACCGGCCATGCATTATTGAGCGTTATGCGTTCTTAAAATATATATATATATATATATATATATATATATATATATATATTTTTTTGGTTATGCGTACTTTTAGACCATCAACTCGTACCAGCGTACTTTGATGTCAAAATGCGTGCCAGGTACGCAAAATGCGTACATGTTGGCAGGTCTGTATAAGGATGAATGGACACTTGACTCTCTCTCGCGGGACCTACGTCTAAAACCCCTAGACACGTTTCCTTTTGGATTATGAGCATATGGACTGAATAAATGCGTGCTTTTGTAGTTAACCTTTTCGTTGTCTGCTTCCATTGTTACAGCCGGCTGTAACACTACTATTATATTATATTGTATTTCTTGACACGTGAGAACACTGTGATGGTATGGGCCAATAAGAGTTCAGCTACCTGATGAAAGGGTTAGTGCTGGCCAATCAGAGTTGGCCAATCAGAGTTCAGCTACCTGATGAAAGGGTTAGCGTTGGCCAATCAGAGTTCAGCTACCTGATGAAAGGGTTAGCGTTGACCAATCAGAGTTCAGCTACCTGATGAAAGGGTTAGCGTTGACCAATCAGAGTTCAGCTACCTGATGAAAGGGTTAGCGTTGACCAATCAGAGTTCAGCTACCTGATGAAAGGGTTAGCGTTGACCAATCAGAGTTCAGCTACCTGATGAAAGGGTTAGCGTTGACGCATGACATACCACAGATCTGGAGAACACAGGATTCTTTTAGTGGGTAGAAATGTGACCATGACATCATCAGTAATAACTCCAACTTTAATACAGATTCTGTCATACATACAAGTGTGAAGGAAAAAGTCTCTGCGTTTGCAGTGAGTGTGTGTGTGTGTGTGTGTATGTGTGTGTGTGCATGCCCGTGTGTGTGTGTGTGTGTGTGTGTGTGTGTGTGTATGTGTGTGTGTGCATGCCTGTGTGTGTGTGTGTGTGTGTGTGTGTGTGTGTGTGTGTTTAGAGGGTCGTCTGGTAAGATGATGAGGCCTCCTCTTCGCTGCTGTGGAGTAGCGGTTGTCTCTCTCCGTAGGGCGACGCCTTCTTGCCCTTGGGTTGCCGACGGCGACAGGCCATGGCTACTGACACGGCGATGATGACGGCGATGACAGCCCCTAGAATCCCCGCCCCCAGAAGCCACGCCCAGATCTCCTGCGCCTGCTGGAGATAGGGCGTCAGGAACTCCTGGACGAAGCGCTGACCTATGGGAGGAGGAGGGAGGGAGGAGGAGGGGTTACTGTGGGTCAGGTGGTCATCAGTCATGTGATCATCAGTCATGTTCAGTGAGCTGAGGTCATAACACGTGTCCTCAGTGTGTGTGTGTGTGTGTGTGTGTGTGTACAAAGGCATCACACATGTCCTCAGTGTGTGTGTGTGTGTGTGTGTGTGTGTGTGTGTGTGTGTACAAAGGCATCACACATGTCCTCAGTGTGTGTGTGTGTGTGTGTGTGTGTGTGTGTGTGTGTGTGTGTGTGTGTGTGTATGTACAAAGGCATCACACGTAACCTCAGAGCTTTGTTTAGGCATTTTAAATGCCTCACATAGAGATGCAGATTTGTCTTAGCCCCTTGAGGGGTTGGCCTTAATCTCCCTAATTATTACGTTCCATTAGCTATGCTATAGACAGCTAGAGACAATTATTACAGATAAGAAAGTTAGCCCAACATCTCTGGCCTGAATCTCAGTTACATTAGCGTTAGCTAAGCTACAGTTACATTAGCGTTAGCTAAGCTACAGTAACATTAGCGTTAGCTAAGCTACAGTTACATTAGCGTTAGCTAAGCTACAGTAACATTAGCGTTAGCTAAGCTACAGTAACATTAGCGTTAGCTAAGCTACAGTAACATTAGCGTTAGCGTTAGCTAAGCTACAGTAACATTACCGTTAGCTAAGCTACAGTAACATTACCGTTAGCTAAGCTACAGTTACATTAGCGTTAGCTAAGCTACAGTAACATTACCATTAGCTTAGCTACAGTAACATTAGCGTTAGCTAATCTACAATTACATTAGAGTTAGCTAAGCTACAGTAACATTAGCGTAAGCTAAGCTACAATAACATTAGCGTTAGCTAAGCTACAGTAACATAAGCCTCAGCTAAGCTACAGTTACATTAGCGTTAGCTAAGCTACAGTAACATTACCATTAGCTTAGCTACAGTAACATTAGCATTAGCTAATC
>NC_137928.1:653552-656052 GCF_963457725.1 Sprattus sprattus
AACTATATAACACACACACACACACACACACGCACAGAAAAATACGGAGAAAAAAAAACGTGTAATCAAGGGATCAGCCTAGGCCTAGTAGAAGGCTAAAATAACAGTCAATACTACTTATATTAAAATTACAAGGCTTCGTGGCAAATACGTAGATCTATCTGAGTGATTTAATTTAACTCTCCACCTCACTTAACTCGGTAACCATAGCCTGCACAATATTGTTACATTGGCGGCTGGTTGCCAGGCCAATATCAAACAAAATCACAGATTTCCTACATTTCCGTCACCGAGAAATGTTTTTTTTATTTAAGATGATAGGCTAGAGAAAAATGTTGAAAAGGGGAAAACACGTATCGTGCATTTCTGGTGTTTCTATCGGTGATTTCGAAATGGAGGTTGCCGACCTGTCCTCGTCTGCCATCTAGGTGGGCAAGTTCAAATCACTGAACGATCAGCTGGAAGGAATCGCACGTCAGCGAGCACAGCTTGCGAGCGAACACAAGTGGACTGACATGGGAAAGCTTGCATCCGAAGACGAACTGATTCTAAAAACTTGGAATGAACTGCCGTGTACATATCGCACATTGCAATATGTTAGTATTGCTGTGTTAACCATGTTCGGTTCCACTTATGCATGTAAGAAATCGTTCTCACATATGAAAAATATAAAGAGCCCGCGTTTAAATGATGAAAGCCTCAATGCTTGCATGAAGCTTCACCTCACTGAATATGAGCCAGACTACAAGGCCATCAGCAAGTCTATGCAGCACCAGAGGTCACATTAATCTCTGGTAGGCCTAATGTTCAATTTCGAGTGTTGTGTTGTTAACGTTGTTAACTTCTGTCATTTCTCATTGCCATTTACATTTCAAGTTACTGGTAACATTACTTTTAAAACTTGATCATGTATGAACTTGTAAAAAACTGTTGAATAAAAGTAACTTTTAGTTAAATATCCAAAACTGTTTCTTGTAACAGTTCCTTTTTGTGGCTCTCCAGGCAAAAACACACACACACACACACACACACACACACACACACATCAAGCCATGGAGAATCCTTTAGCATGTTCATTCACCTGAAGAAACACACACACACACACACACACACACACACACACACACACACACACACACACACAGGCCATCTCACCTTCCAGGAGGAGAACACGGACGCGGGACTGATGAGGTTCGGGTTGAGTGGACTCCTCGCGCCCATCAGGTCATCCGTGCACACCTGGCAGTCGCGCGCATCGCGCCAGTCCCAGTATGGAATGGTGAAGTTGAAATCTCCCGTGATCCTCCGAATCTGATGCTCCCACGTCAGCAGGTACACGCGGTGCCACGGGAGGAACGCGGCAGCCTCGTGCGCGAAGTCTATGTCCTCGAACACGTTACCGGGCCCACCGAGCAGGGCGTCTCGCGACACGTAGTAGTGCATCCACGCGAACAGGTCATACACACTGGTGTTCGCGAACATGGGCGTCGTGCCGTTGTTCATCTGCTCGTAGGTGCCCGTGATGATGACGTAGTCCGGGCTGACGCTGGTCTTGGCCAGGTTGAGGTACGAGATGAAGCGCTGCCTCTCCGCCACCGAGAGCGCGAAGATGTTCCTGCGCACAGACACGCGCCGCTCCGCGCAGTTGTCGCCGAAGAAGCCGAACTTGCAGTCGCCGCAGTCGAAGCCCATGTAGTTCCCCGCGCACTGGCAGGTGCGGTTGAAAAAGACCAGCGGCCAGCGCTCGCGGTCGTCCACGTTCCGGTGCGGGTACTGCGGTCCGTTGGCGAGCTCCGACACCACCACCTCCTGACAGAAACCCCGGCCCGAGCTCGCGCCGCACACGGAGCCGTCTCCCGACCACACCGGGCAACACTCCTTGGCGGTGAGGGCCTGCACGTTCGCGCACGGCCGGGGGAACTGCTGTCGGGAGGGCCGCGGCGCGAGGAGACAGCAGAGCGCGAGAAGAAGTAAGCGCCTCATAACTACCTAACTACGGTGGAGGAGCGCGCGAGGGGTACGGTCATGCACTAATCACACTAATTAGCGGAAAAGAGAGGAAGATCGGAGTTAAAGATATATACCTCTGCCAGGACAACCTCTCCCTGTCAGAAACACACACACTCCCCTCAAACGCATAAGACACACACACACACACACTCACACACACACACACACACACACACACAAACACACACACACGCACACACAGTCCACTCCCCTCACACACACACACACACACACACACACACACACACACACACACAGTCCACTCCCCTCACACACACACACACACACACACACACACACACACAGTCCACTCCCCTCACACACACACACACACACACCGTAACCCCTGGGCCTGTCACATGCTCGGGATAAGATCCCTCAATCCAGTCTCGTTCTGTCTCGAGACCGTTGCCCTCCTCCCGCTCCACCTCCTGGAATGCGTGCGCATGAGTGGAGCGTGAGAGAGTTGTGTGTGTGTGTGTGTGTTTGT
>NC_137928.1:688063-690563 GCF_963457725.1 Sprattus sprattus
CTCTCACACACTACTGAGCCGTAGGGAAACAAAGAAAAGGGTTAAATGCAATCATCAAAAAACATTTGACTAGAATTGGTTTTGTTTTTAGCTAAAGACACAATTTATTTGACAATAACCAATACATTAAAACCCTTGAAAAGGCCCGTGTGGAAGCGCGCCATAGGGATGATGCTTAATTGAGCGCAAGGCGCCGACATCATTGTCACGTACGACAATATTTAGCAACATCACGGTCATACCTGGCACCTAAAAAAAAACGAGTAACTCGCCCAGGTACAACAATTTAATAGGGAACTCTACACTCATCTTGCGCCGGGGCCGTAAGAGGTCTCCACTCGCGCATTAAGACACCATCTCGAGAAAAATAGCCATGAGGCCATCGCTCAATGTCCTCGTCGGACATAACTGCAGAAAAGAGCGTAGAAAGAGAAGGGTCATTTTGAGGTTCCTGTACAAGATGCTCTTGGCTCAGCCGATGTAGGAGCATCGGAAAGAGATGGCGACAAATGTAACAAGAGGTCGCCACCAAAGAGTGAAGGTTGGACAAGAAAAGTCTCAATGAGAACAATTACATCTCAAAACCTTGAACTAGTACACTATTTCTAGTACAAGGCTGATCACTAAAGGCAACACACTTTGCATAAACGAATCCATCCAATATGAACGGTGCGAAAATGTTGTCACGCTTAGTGTCGTTCACAAAAGGCAAAACAGCAATAAACAAATTAGATCCAGGGACCCGTTAACTTGTATATTGTTGTGCCTGGTTCTTGCGTTTTAACGAAAAGCACTCGGCAAGAACATGACCACGCTTCTTACAGTAGCTGCACGTTGGGGTTCCTCTGAAACCCAAAGGCGGACGCTTCTCGAGAGAAGGAGCGGTAGAGTCGGAAACTTCATATAAATCCGGGGAAATTGAAACATTTTGCAGAGAATGAGTGAGAGCAGGCATACGGTTGTGCATGAGTACATACTCGTCCGCAAGCACGGCAGCACTAGCAGGTGTCAAATCTCTATGCTCACTTATATAAGTTGCGACTGATTGTGGCAGACAGTTTTTAAAGTCCTCAAGAACCATGAGATCACGAAGAGCTTGGAATGAGGTCACTTCTTGAGAGCCTAGCCAACGATCATAGAGCATCTCTTTCTCTCTAACAAACTCTACATGTGCGAGGGATTCAGGCTTACGATAATTTCGAAACTTTTGTCTATAAGCCTCCGGCACGAGCGCGTAAATAAGCAAGACGGACTGTTTCACCTTCTCATAATCCGCCGCGTCTTCCATGCTCAACGAGGAGTACGCCTCCTGCGCCTTGCCTACAAAGACACATTGGAGAGTCATGGGCCAAGCTTCTTTGGGCCATTTAAGCGTTGTTGCAACACGCTCAAAGTGCGCAAAGAACTTATCCACCTCATCTTCTCTGAAGGGAGGGACAACACGAATGTTTCGCGTCACGTCAAAACTTTCTGGCCTAAGTAGTACACCAGCCTCACGGGCCTTCAACTCCATCTCTTTGATACGTAACGCTTGTGCGTATTCCATATCTTTTAAACGGCATTCCTGTTCTCTTCGCTCACGGTCTCTAAGTGTCTGCCTATCAGCCTCTAACTTATTTTTCTCACGTTCCCACGCAATTTCTTTTTCCCGCAGCTCTAAACGTTTCCACTCTAAAGCAGTCTTTGTAGTAGACGGGCCAGGAGAGGGAATAGTCTTACCGGCTTCGGATTCATCAGGGCTCTCACCTCCCAACAATCCAAGACCACGCAAGTCTGCAGTGAGCTTCTCCTGCAACTCACCTAGCCTTGGATTACCACGAACTTCCAGTTTGAAGTGGCCAGCGATTCGGACCAGATCATCGCGTTTAGCCGTCAATAATGCCTCCAGAGTCGGAGACAACACGAACGCATCTATATCAAACATTACTACACACGATATCTATCGCTGCCACAGCAAAGGCAATAAATAAATAAAATACACTGGACGTACCCTGCGTAAGTCACCAAGACTATGGCAAATTAGACAATCGCAAGGCAGCTGTGCGGAGCAGTGCGCCCACAACGAAAAAGATTTTTCCACCAAGGGAAAATCAGAGCAAACGTTTCCAACTAAGAATTTTGGTTCATCCCGGACGAGCCCCCATTTATGTTACAAAACCATAACGTAACGAAATGGTAACATAACATAAAGAAGCCAAAGAGAACTGGTGACGGTGAAAGTAAATATATTTATTAACAATCCAAGAGTTAACGGCAGGAGAAGGTGGTGCTGAAAATAATTAGTAACAAAAGAGAAAGCAAACACTCACACTGTCTGCTGGAAATAAAAAGGAGTTCTAAGCTGCTCGCGTTAAACAAAAGAACATAGAAATGTGGTGAGTCTTCCGGGTAAACTTCCTCCTACGCTAAGCTCGATCTAATCTTAAAGCGTGCCCAAAAGCCCACCACCAAACACCACCAACGCACATAAATCAAAGGGTTAACTCTGCGTCCAAACGAA
>NC_137928.1:703063-708063 GCF_963457725.1 Sprattus sprattus
ACTGCTACCTGCAGCGGCTGGGCGTGGGCCTGTCTCCTGCCATGTGCTACTCGGCGCTGGTGACCAAGACCAACCGCATCGCCCGCATCCTGGCGGGCAGCAAGAAGAAGATCATGACGAGGAAGCCTCGCTTCATGGGCGCCTGTGCCCAGCTGGTCATCGCCTCGCTGCTCATCCTGCTGCAGCTCGCCCTCATCGTCACACTCTTCCTCCTCGAGCCGCCCGCCGTCATACACGACTACCCCTCCATCCGACAGGTCTGTGTGTGTGTGTGTGTGTGTGTGTGTGTGTGTGTGTGTGTGTGTGTGAGTGTGTGTATGTGTGTGTGTGTGTGTGTGTGAGTGTGTGTGTGTTTGTGTGTGAGTGTGTGTGTGTTTGTGTGTGTGTGTGTGTGTGTGTGTGTGTGTGTGTGTGTGAGTGTGTGTGTGTGTGTGTGTGTGTGTGTGTGTGTGTGTTTGTGTTTCAGGTGTGTTTCATCTGTAATGCCTCTAACCTGTGTGTCTGTGTCCGTGTCCGTGTCCGTGTCCGTGTCCGTGTCCGTGTCCGTGTCCGTGTCCGTGTCCGTGTCCGTGTCCGTGTCCGTGTCCGTGTCCGTGTCCGTGTCCGTGTCCGTGTCCGTGTCTGTGTCTGTGTCTGTGTCCGTGTCCGTGTCCGTGTCCATGAAGTGATGAAGAAAAACAAAGCGATCATAATAATTTAAATTGGTTGCTCTTAACCAACTATGGCGACTCATGTACCTTGATCTTGGGTAGCTCAGGTCGTGTGCATAGAATGTTTGCGCGAGGCCTGCATGTCTGTGAACTTTTCTAAGAAAAGGACCAAACACAGTGTGTGTGTGTGTGCTCTTCATCAGCACTAATTGGTACCCTCTTTATCTGGAAGCGCAGGTGTCTTTGAATGCAATTTAATACTTCCTTTTAGCCAAATTTGGATTTTGCCGGAATATGTACCTATTTATCGTATCCAAATAAAGAAGTAAACTGTGTGTGTGTGTGTGTGTGTGTGTGTGTGTGTGTGTACTGTGTGTGTGTGTGTGCGTGTGTGCATGCGTGTGTGTGTGTATGTCTTCAGGTCCGTCTCATCTGCAATACCTCTAACCTGGGGGTGGTGGCGCCACTGGGCTACAACGGGCTCCTCATCCTGAGCTGCACGTTCTACGCCTTCAAGACACGGAACATTGCGGCCAACTTCAACGAGGCCAAGTACGTGGCGTTCACCACCTGCATCATCTGGCTGGCATTCGTGCCCATATTTGTAATACCTCTGACTTGTGTGTGTGTCTGTGTGTGTGTGTGTGTGTGTGTGTGTGTGTTTCAGGTACGTGGCGTTCACCATGTACACCACCTGTATCATCTGGCTGGCGTTCGTGCCCATCTACTTCGGCTCCGACTACAAGATCGTCACCACCTGCTTCTCCGTGTCGCTCAGCGCCACCGTGGCCCTCGGGTGCATGTTCGTGCCCAAGGTAACCGCACACACACACACACACACACACACACACTAGAGGGTGGATCGGGCCGAATTTTTATGTCCAAGCCAGACCCGCGTCCGACAGAGTAGTGCCCGAGCCCGACAGCCATTAAAATATTTTGTCCGAACCCGACGGAGTCTATGTCTCAATCGTTCAAAACCAATGCCACATTTACGTAAGATTTGATATGAATAGCATGCCTTTATGAAACTCAGGCATTAACAGATAAATGCTCACTCACACAAACAAGCGCTGTTAAACGCATAAGCGTGCACAACCAAGCCAATAAGCTTATTAAAATGAAATGATTCACATTGCAAGAGCGTGTTGTTAAATGGTGCGGCTCCTTTAAGAGGAGCACGTACAGGGTGGGTGACGTAGAGCTAGAGAGAGAGAACGGTGATGCTTTGCCTCTTTGTTTTTAGAAACGCGTTTGGTGCGTTTCAACCCATAGACTCCCATATGGTAGGCGCCCCTAGGGAGGAGGGGCATTTCTCAGTACTGACGAATGGCAATATATAATGTTCAGACACATTTAGTGGTTGTTTTGATTAGTTTGGATAGTATGTGGATGTACATAAAATGCATGTGCTGTAACATTGTTAACCAGTGTGTGAAGAATAAATCCTCAGAAAGAATACAGTTGGCATTTATTTACTAACCAGCAGCAGACGGAAAGGAAAGGGAATTAACCCCTAAGTTAAAAACATGTAATCTACTTCGGCCCTGGATCATTGAACTAAGTCTCCCCTGCAATCTCTAACTACGGTCAGAGACAGACAGCAGGAAAGGTTACCAAACGGAATTAAATAGCCCACACAATACACACACTATTTCTAAATAAAACTCACGTTATATGTTAAAGAAGGCACAACAAACAAGTCTTACCCTCAAAGATCTTTTTTGTTCTTGCCAACGTCTACATTGTCCAACCATCGAGGTTTAATCCATGATGTTGTGGAGAGAGAGGATTGCATCAGTCATATTTCATTAAAACTTCTCACTTCTGACACTGGACAACTAATGCCTAATTGAATCCGTCTACTAAGCAGAAATATCTTCATACAGTAGATTTCCCTTCATTTAGTATCGTTTTAAACTCTGCAGATGATAGTTTCTCTTAAAATTCCTCTGTAATCGCAGTTAGGACATAAACAAATTCCTGCCACGGGAAGAAGGCTGTTATCCTGAGTGTGATTTTTTTAATTCTCAAAAACGAACTTCAGGTCGGGTATCCATCCTCTATCACACACACACACACACACTCTCACTCAAAGACACACACACATACATATACTCACACACAAATTCACTCACATGGACACACACATGTACACATAAACACACACACACACCCCCTGACAAACACACACACACGTACACACACACACTTAATGTGAGCGTGTTGGTCAGGTGTACATCATCATCTACACACACACACACACACACACACACACACACACACACACACACTAAATGTGAATGTGTTGGTCAGGTGTACATCATCATCTTCACACACACACACACACACACACACACACACACACACACACACTAAATGTGAGTGTGTTGGTCAGGTGTACATCATCATCGCCAAGCCGGAGCGTAACGTGCGGAGCGCCTTCACCACCTCCACGGCCGTGAGGATGCACGTGGGCCACAGCAGCGCCAACACACACACACACTCCTCCAACGCCAGCCGCTCAGGAAGCCTGCTCAACCTGTGGAGGAGACGCGGCTCTGCAGGGGAGACGCTCAGGTGAGGGTGTGTGTGTGTGTGTGTGTGTGTGTGTGTGTGTGTGTGTGTGTGCCGATCAGGCAGCCTGCTCAACCTGTGGAGGAGACGCGGGGGTGAGTGTGTGTGTGTGTGTGTGTGTGTGTGTGCGCGTGTGTGTGTGTGTGTGTGTGTGTGTGTGTGTGTGTGTGTGTGTGTGTGTGTGTGTGTGTGTGTGTGTGTGTTTGTGTGTTTGTGTGTGTGTGTGTTTGTGTGTTTGTGTGTGTGTGTGTGTGAGGGGGCGTGTCCTGACGCTGCTGTTGTTGGTTTCAGCTCCAATGGGAAGTCGGTGACGTGGGCGTCCAACGAGCGCGGCGTCTCCCGCGGCAACCAGCTGTGGCAGCGTCTGTCGTTCCACATCAAGAGGAAGGAGGCCAATCAGACGGCTGTGATCAAGCCCTTCTCCAAAGGCCCCGCCCCTCGAGACACGCCCCCCGACAGCGCCAGCACCAAGATGCTCTACCAGGTGTCCGAGGACGAGGAGCGTTACCACGGTTACCGCCCGCAGGACGAGGAGCGTTACCAAGGTTACCGCCCGCAGACCCCCTCACCAATCAGCACCGTGAGCCTGCAGACTGTGGGCGGAGTCGGGGGCGTGGTTGTGGGCGGGCTTGGGGGCGGGACATTGGCCGGGGCTGCTGGGTACATACCCAGTATGAGTGAAGGAGGCGTTTCTATTGGATGTTCTGCTGGAGTGGGCGGGCCAGGGGGCGGGGTTGTGGGCGGGGCCCAGGCTGGTCCGAGGGCAGGGATTGGAGGATCAGGGGTTGTGGGCGGGGCCCAGGCTGGTCCGAGGGCAGGGATTGGAGGGTCGTCTCTGATGGACCAGATCAGCTGTGTGGTGAGCTCCTTCACGGCCAACATCAGCGAGCTGAACACACTCATGCTCACACCCTCGTCCCCTCTGCAGCCCTACCTGCTCACCTACGCCCAGATCCCGCCCCCTCCCCCGCCCCCGGCCCCGCCCCCGGCCCCGCCCACAGAGATGCTGGAGGAGCTGCTGGCGCTCACGCCCCCCTCCCCCTTCAGAGACGCCGTGGACGACGACGCCTCAGGCTCCGCCTCCTCAAACTCCCCCCCCTCCCACGAGCCCTCATGCTCCCCACACTACCAACGCCTCACTCTCAGACACTACAGCCAGAGCTCCTCCTCTCTCTGAGTGTGTGTGTGTGTGTGTGTGTGTGTGTGTGTGTGTGTGTGTGTGTGTGTGAGCCCTCATGCTCCCCACACTACCAACGCCTCACACTCAGACACTACAGCCAGAGCTCCTCATCACTCTGAGTGTGTGTGTGTGTGTGTGTGTGTGTGTGTGTGTGTGTGTGTGTGTGTGTGTGTGTGTGTGAGCCCTCATGCTCCCCACACTACCAACGCCTCACTCTCAGACACTACAGCCAGAGCTCCTCATCTCTCTGAGTGTGTGTGAGTTAGTGTGTGTGTGTGTGTGTGTGTGTGTGTGTGTGTGTGTGTGTGTGTGTTGTGTCCTCATGCTTCCCACACTACCAACGCCTCACACTCAGACACTACAGCCAGAGCTCCTCCTCACTCTGAGTGTGTGTGTGTGTGTGTGTGTGTGTGTGTGTGTGTGTGTATGTGTGTGTGTGCCACTCTGAGGCAGGCGGAGGAGGAGGAGAGAGGAGAGAGGAGGAAGGAAAGAGAGCGAGGGAGGGGGAGAGAGAGAGAGGGTGGGGGAGAGAGAGAGAGGAGGAAGGAGAGAGAGCGAGGGAGGGGGAGAGGTAGATATAGCAAAAGAAAAAA
>NC_137928.1:715563-730563 GCF_963457725.1 Sprattus sprattus
ACGACGACACCCCTTTTCGCGAGCTGTGAGTGACATCATGCATCTCTTATTCTCATTTCTGATACAGTTGTGTATAACATGAAAGTCCCATTCATGTCTTGCTGTCATTGCCGTCCAACCGGTAAGATGAATCTCAACGGCGATGATGATGATGGCCTGGTCCTTGCATCAGGTCACTGGCTCCCTTGCGTTCCTTGTCCTCTCTCTGCTACTTTTCTGAAAACCAAACAGAAAAAAACTACACCAGTATCACGAAGTCTATAGAATATCCTTCATTAAACCAATACAAACAAAACTTAAAAACATATAGGAATAAACAATTCAGCTCCAGTTGTGAATGCAATGTTATGCAGATGATCCGTCCTAATATGTATGAATGTTCTGCGCCGTTGTAGAATTGTTGTAGATGTCCCACAACAAGCATCTCCTTCAAGTTCCACTGATGAGGCCTTCCATCTGATTCCGCCAGAGAGCATTCTCTGAAGATGTCCCATCAGGCTCCCTCCCTCAAGGATGGGACCCATCCATCTTCTGCAGCATATCCATGACCTTGGCAACCTCTCAGCCAGGTCGAGTTGCATCCAAATGGTCCCCAATAGAGCATCAGCTCCTTTGAATCGTGGTCGTCCCACCGCCTAGTGATCCTACGCCCTGCAAAACAGTCGACACAGTACAACACAATTAATCCTTCTACCTCCCAGCCCCATTGGCTGGAGGCTCCACGGTTTTAAGAACCCTAACCCATAAACAGTCTCCCGACTGGACCAGTCCATATGCGTCCACCTGTGTATACATAATTTCAAAGATTAAAAACAATCTATACACATTATTTTCACATATTTCCTAGACATACTTCAAAAGTGTGTTGTACAATATCCAGAGCTTGCATTACTTTACTGCATATTTCCCATAAATGTATTATTGCTATACTATACTATTCCCAAACTGCTTGAATAAAACAAAGATTCCACAAACAAAGATTTCACATAAAACATATACTTACCTGCAAGTGTGCTGAACCATTCTTCAGTAACCCCTTCGCACACTCACACCCCCATTCCTTCCTTGACATTCACACTTCCAGCTGCATTTCCTCTCCATTCACACCTCTGTTATATGCAGCTGACAAACATTCAGTTCATCCACTCACATGCTCCTTCAATTAACTTTCGTGTCCCACCCTGACTGCTCCGTGTAGACTTAAAAACTTCTCAGTAGTTTACCTAGTTACCTTACATATAAATATAAACCATTTCATCTTATCCATAATCATTCTCTACTCACCATAACTTCAGTTCCTCAAATAAACTACCATCAGTTCAGCTACAGTATCTCTCCCACAGCTCATGACACTTACCATCTCTTGGCTTCAGTTCTGTCATCAGACATACCTTTACCCATCATATAAATATATCCATCACTCTACTGCAATGTCTATATTAATTATACCTTATCATATATAGTACACTACCTGTACACTTATACCTTTCAGTATAATACATCCAGGAAACAATGAAATTCAGCGGCCCAATCCAGGGCTTTCACCTTTATTTTACCGCTGAGCTCAGGTAATCAAGTTTTCCTGAACCATAAAAAGAATAAAGAAGCATATCAGTGAGTAATGCCTGTACTCACACCCCATAACATGCCCCAAGGTCGATCTTTACTCCTTTATTCATCAATATAGATGCTACAACCGTAGCATTATGCAAAATTTTACTTCCCATACATGAATGACCAAAAACCCATAAATCTAATTTTCTGTATCCTCCCCCCTTACACACTTAAAACTAAAAGTGTGTAAATAGACAAGGCAGATAACATGTATGAAGTTGCCATGTGGCCACAATAGCAACTCCATATTTTAACACGCCTGCTTTTTTAACCCTTTTGAAATATGTTTGGTCTATTCCCCTGACCTAATGTCATCACATATGTACAGAATATCATTTACTACTAGGCTTGGCTTTAACTGAATTGTTGAGGACACTGTTTTAGCAAGACATCATGCACACATGGCCTTTCAAAGCATGAAGGCACACCCCCCTTAGTTACATTATAATTACAAAGGCTGACTTTGGTAGGCTCGAATACTAAAGTACCCCACTCACACCTGGATCAATAATCAAACCATTTCTTCCCTACTTCCCATCAACCAACGAAAACACAAACCATCTCTCCACTTTCTTGAGATATTTTCACCAAACCTGTAAGACACTTAAAACAATGTTATTTTCACATACATATTTCCTCACAACAACCTTAAATATTTTCAATCCATCCCACAACCTGGTTCCAGGTTCCACTGTGCTCGCGCACAGCTTCTCTCTCTGTCACTCCTCTCATCTGTATGTGAAAACTAAGCGAAACATTACATCTCCTATTCCTCTTTCTCTATATCTCTTTTAACTTTCCATTTACCTTCCCATTCTTACTTTACATTACCCTCTCATTCTTACTTTCTTTGTCTACCCATTGTCCACTTTCTTCTATCTTTAAATGCACATCTAATTTCCCTGTTCTTAATGTTATTTCAGGATTTATCTTATGTGTTACCCCCTTATTTATTACATCTTCTATTCCTAGTTCATATTCTAACATCAACTCTTTACACCATAGCATAATTCATATAATTCCTATCCTTGCTTATAAATAAACCCTTCTGTCTCATCAACCAGTTCCACAGCGTTCTACTACAACCCCCGATGCCCTCGCATATTCTAATCTCCTTCACTCTCTCTCCTGCTGTTTGGCCTGCAACAAAGAGATTTCAACACAGATCATTATCAAACAGTTTTAAACCAGAACCCCCTAACCTAACTAACTATATAACACAATCTTTATTTGTAATTAGAATCACATTCTTGTATTCTAGCTGCAACTATCCAACTTCCAGCATTTATCCAATATAAAATTCATTTTTCAACCCAGTATGCATTTCATCATTAACATGTATTTCCCCAGTAAACCTAATTTCATATTCTTAAACTGTTAATAATCCCATGTGTGAAACTCAAACCATACCACTAGCAAGGAGCAATCACCAACCCTTATAGTTCATTATCCAATATTCATATAGCCATACTTTATCCAATTATTCAATTATTTATTTTTTATTCCCACTAAGTCTTATTCATAATCCAATTCCAATCACTATACCAATAAGATAAACCCCTAATTTCATTCTACCAATCTACAATCCTCAATCAACACCCATGTAATTAACATTTTAATAACTAAAACTATTCCTTCATGACCATCATATAAACAGTATAGATTCCTGCAAAGTTCACTCATTGTATATTCCTCCCCAGACTCTCTCACTCAATCACTCTGACTTCTTGAGGCTCCCCCGTTAAGCGACCTGAATGTCTGATTTGCATTAAGGTGTTATCCTGTGACACTTTCACGTCACCATTCCCTAATCCATACAAAGGCAGCCACATGCTGGCAATGGCTCTCATCATCATTTTACCAACATCGCTCTCCTTAAACCCAAGACCCACTTTAAGTGTAACGTGTGGTGTTATGTTTCCAACATCACGGGCTAAAGTGTACAACGATGGGTCCAATCTTACCAATGCTGCCACGCCTTCAGGTCCCACAACTATACACTTAACCTTTAGCCAAACCACCGTCCTTCCATATAATGCCTCTCTCCATTTCTCATCGTACTCATCATTCCCTCCTGTACCAATAACATCTTTTACCATAACAGCACAATGTATTTGAACACAAGGATTTCTGAGACTCCCATGCCACTTATAAATAACAGGTCCCCACTCATTCCAAATCCTTTCTTCCCATTCTAAGCCAAATAAACCTATCCAATATATCTGTTTAATTTGAGATGAAATGGGTTCTTTTAAATCAATAACCTGGTGTTGTTTCTCTCTCCCATCAAACTGAATTAAACCTGAATTTAACAATGACCCTTAATACATGGAGCCAAAACCACCGGGTTTACCCACCTGTGGCTTAATGTCTCTATGTTCTCCCACCTCCTGTCTGTTAACACAATGTCTAGAAATATGTCCCATTTGGCCACAAACCCAACACTTCCGGGGCTCATCTCTTTTTCTCTGTACAATCTCTCTCCCTCTCTTCCTTCTCCTTCTCCATCACCAAATGTTCTAACTGTTTAACCTTGTGTTTGATCTTCCTCATTTCGGCTCTTTGTTTCTCCAAATGCAATTCCATTCTAAGCATCTCCTGTGCCCCTGCTGTTAAGTTAAGTGAGTTAAAAGCTTTATATCAAATGAACCCTGATCAGGCCATGAAATGTTGTGGTTTTCAGTTCTCTTTGACCATTTTTTACAGTGATGCCTTACCAACTTTCCATCTAATGGATATAATTCAATTACTACCTCTAAAGGCGTATGTTTTACTTCCACTGAAGCCATCTCAAAATAAAACTATCAATTGAACTTTTAACAACTGCACGTGAGATCTGAGGAACCACCTTCCCCCCTTACAGAAACACAGACTCACAAAGAAATGCTTCCTTGGATTCAAAATCCCACCTTTCCTAAACAAAGAAGTATACAACACACCTCCACGTGGACAACAAAGAAATGCAAATACACCCCACTTCGCAATAATATATATTCTCCAACTACAAAGTTTATATAACTATGAACTTTCGTTTTTAAAGTACATATAGTTACCACATCTCCTAATAATAATCCAACCACACTATTCACAGTATTCCAATCTAAATCAAGCCTTCAGCCAACATTACAAGTCGAGTCTCCGTTTTTAACCCCACGTGTGTACAAAATGCTTACCTCCTCACAGACAAATAACAGCCAGCCTAGTATTGTTATTTCCAACAACACACAAATCTCCTTCGTGTCTACAAAGTGTCAATATGCGTCGCCGGTGTTGTACCCGATTCAGCACCCCCGTCAGAATATGCACCCCCTTGACGCACCACTCGCAGTTCGCCTAAACAAACGCAGGGAAAAATACTATACTACGATTTCATTATTTGTGAAAGAGATGGAAGAGAAGAACACAAGTGATTACAGTCTTTAGAACTGTTCTAAAGAGTACAAACAACCGATGTTTTTCTTCCAAAAGCCTCGGATAATAGCGAACGCAAAAGAACACCTTTTTGTTCTGTGGAAATATATAGCCTACCCCAGCCATGACTACAAAATGAATTAATGTAATTTTGAATGAGCAAGTTGAATGAATTTGACACGGTGTTTCACAAGACTAAATAACGAAATGCAGTTTAGTATCTAACAGGAAGTGCAAATAAGCAGAAAGTGCAGAATATGTGCATATGAATGGCAGTGGTATATACATAATGAGATAGTATAAGATACAGTATGATACAGTACTCTGTTTACTCATACTAGTCCCATGTCTGTACTCTGAAAAGCATTTGATGATCGGATCAACAGAATTCTTTTAAAGGGGGGGTGCATATCACGACAGGCCTATTTTCACACCAGTCAGAATAAGCACCCCCCTGTTCAATTCTACTAGGAAGGTGTCACATGCATGAAACTCACTGTGCTTACTCATACTAGTCCTATGTCTGTACTCTGAAAAGCATTTGATGATTGGATCAACAGAATTCTTTTAAAGGGGGGGGTGCATATCACGACAGGCCTATTTTCACACCAGTCAGAATAAGCACCCCCCTCTTCAATTCTACTAGGAAGGTGTCACATGCATGAAACTCACTGTGCTTACTCATACTAGTCCTATGTCTGTACTCTGAAAAGCATTTGATGATTGGATCAACAGAATTCTTTTAAAGGGGGGGGTGCATATCATGACAGGCCTATTTTCACACCAGTCAGAATAAGCACCCCCCTCTTCAATTCTACTAGGAAGGTGTCACATGCATGAAACTCACTGTGCTTACTCATACTAGTCCCATGTCTGTACTCTGAAAAGCATTTGATGATCGGATCAACAGAATTCTTTTAAAGGGGGGGTGCATATCACGACAGGCCTATTTTCACACCAGTCAGAATAAGCACCCCCCTGTTCAATTCTACTAGGAAGGTGTCACATGCATGAAACTCACTGTGCTTACTCATACTAGTCCCATGTATGTATTCTGAAAAGCATTTGATGATCGGATCAACAGAATTATTTTAAAGGAGGGGGTGCATATCACGACAGGCCTATTTTCACACCAGTCAGAATAAGCACCCCCTGTTCAATTCTACTAGGAAGGTGTCACATGCATGAAACTCACTGTGCTTACTCATACTAGTCCCATGTATGTACTCTGAAAAGCATTTGATGATCGGATCAACAGAATTATTTTAAAGGAGGGGGTGCATATCACGACAGGCCTATTTTCACACCAGTCAGAATAAGCACCCCCTGTTCAATTCTACTAGGAAGGTGTCACATGCATGAAACTCACTCTGCTTACTCATACTAGTCCCTTGGCTGTACTCTGAAAAGCATTTGATGTTGGAGTCAACAGAATTATTTTAAGGGGGGTGCTTATTCTGACCGGTGTGAAAATAGGCCTGTCGTGATATGCACCCCCCCCCCCCCCCTTTAAAAGAATTCTGTTGACCCCAACATCAAATGCTTTTCAGAGTACAGACATGGGACTAGTATGAGTAGGCAGAGTGAGTTTCATGCATGTGCCACCTTCCTAGCAGAATTGAACAGGGGGTGCTTATTCTGCATGGTATGAAATTGGCCTGTCGTGATATGCACCCCCCCCCCCCCCCCCTTTAAAATAATTCTGTTGATCCGATCATCAAATGCTTTTCAGAGTACAGACATGGGACTAGTATGAGTAAGCAGAGTACAGTATCATACTGTATCTTATACTATCCCAGTATATACCACTGCCATTCATATGCACATATTCTGCACTTTCTGCTTATTTGCACTTCCTGTTAGATCCTAAACTGCATTTCGTTATTTAGTCTTGTGAAACACCGTGTCAAATACATTCAACTTGCTAATTCAAAATTACATTAATTAATTTTGTAGTCATGGCTTGGGTAGGCTAGCTATATATTTCCACAGAACAAAAAGGTGTTCTTTTGCGTTCGCTATTATCCGAGGTTTTTGAAAGAAAAACATCGGTTGTTTGTACTCTTAGAACAGTTCTAAAGACTGTAATCACTTGTGTTCTTCTCTTCCATCTCTTTCACAAATAATGAAATCGTAGTATAGTATTTTTCCATGCGTTTATTTAGGCGAACTGCTTTCCTTTCCGATCAAGCGAGTGGTGCGTCAAGGGTTGCATAGAAAAACATCGGTTGTTTGTACTCTTTAGAACAGTTCTAAAGACTGTAATCACTTGTGTTCTTCTCTTCGATCTCTTTCACAAATAATGAAATCGTAGTATAGTATTTTCCCCTGCGTTTGTTTAGGCAAGCGAGTGGTGCGTCAAGGGGGTGCATATTCTGACGGGGGTGCTGAATCGGGTACAACACCGGTACTAATATCAATGTATTAGAATAATAAACACGTTAAACAGTACGTCGCTCGTGTTTTAATACCACAAATTCAAGCCTTCGTCCTGAATAATCACGAAATCAACCAATTCCTACCCATAAACAAGACGAATTAACCCGAACTGTGTTCTATGGTTTCAATAAGGATTACAACGGCAATTTACAAGCTCATTACAACTAGCCATCCACCCAGATTTTTACCTGGAATGAACTGAAATCTCGTTGCTTTCATATATGGTCAAAATAGTCTAATAACAATTCAAAATGACTTGGCTCCTGAATCCCTTCAGTAAGTTTATCAAGTTAAATGCAAAATATGGCGATGTGATATTAATATAATTACCAGAAAGATTTTCACAGCGTTCGTCATCCACACGAGTAGGCTGCTAGATCTTAACTGCAAGCTAGGAATACAATTAACTATCATTCACACCAGTGGCGGCTCGCCAATAGGGTGCGCTGGGGCTCCGCCCCCCCCCCGCTGACCTGACTGCCTGTTTTTCTTTTCTTTTCTTTTTTAAATAATCTCTCATTTTGAAAAAATAACCTGTGTTAATACAATGATATTGATGATTTTGCTTTAGAATGGGTTTAGAACTCTCCAAAATTATATTTACATTACATTCACTTTCAAGTTCCACGTTTAAAACGTGAACGTTTATCATTTTTGGTGTAGTAGCCAATAGGATGTCTTGCCGGGGCTCCTGGTCGATCAGCCCGTGTGTGCTGTATTTAAGCCAATGGCTCCCCTGTTGCTAGGCAAAAAAGAAACACACATTCGCCAATCATCGTCGAGGAATTTTATGGGTTACGGGCGCTGAAGGCTAGAGCCCCTACCAAGATTCACCACTGCTTGTTAACAGGTATTTTCCATTCTAGCAGAGAAGTGTTAAGCATGGCGACGTCGGATGTAGTTGTGGGAGCTCAGCTAGCCCCAAATTCAGTCAAATCCTTACATCTGCATCCCTTTGGAAGAAGAACTTTTGCGGAAAAGCTAATTGTTAAACAACTCGGACCAGACAAGCCAGAAGTGAAAATAACCCAACAGACGCGAGAAAAGGGGAAAACATACACCAGAAGCTTTTCCCGAGATTGGTTCGATCGAAAGGCATGGCTAGCTGTGGGTATGTCAATGCCATCTTTTGTTTTCTTTGCCTGCTGTTTAAAACAAGTGCGTGTGATAGACAGTTCGTGGACACAGACAGGAATGACAGAACTGAAGCATTGGTCAGAACGCGTTTAAAAACATGTGCGGTCAAGAGTGCAATTTGTTGTTTCTAAGTTGTGAGCTGTTACTGTTTCATACCAGTTAAAATAATCTTTCTTCTCATACTCATACAGCTGCAGTATACATGTCTTTAAAAAAACTTAATTGTTGTAGTAGTTGTAGTAACAAAAAACTGTTGTTCCCTAGTATAATTTATCGTTATGTGTTGGCACTTTCTATCTGGACATGGACCATAATAAACATGTAACTTGTTCATTATCATTACCTGTGAAACAGTTGCTTTCTACATGGCAGATATATTAATATTGTCTTTAGACCATTGGTATTGACTGGTTTGAGTTATTTTATTGGTATAGGCAAGGGGCTGTTTTAAAACTGAGCAGCACTTCTCTGCATCAACAGCTCACGTCTCGTTTTTAATTTATTGGCCTACATGAAATAGCGAACAACAAATTTATCATTGTGAATTATTTGGGATCTCCGGCTGGCCACCCGAAAATGCACCAGAATGCAGGAAATCACATCTACGAAATTCAAAAATTTCTGGGGGAGAACCCCCAGACCCCCCGCTCAAACTGCCCCACCAAAAAAAAAAATCACCAGCCGCCACTGATTCACACACATGCACACTATGGAGCAATCCCTAAATACTCCGTTTTAAGCACTGCTTTTTACAGAGATCTTTAATTATCTCATAACAGTGAAATATCCCTATCACACAAATCCCAAACAAACGTTCCTTTTTCAACCCTCGCAGTCACACACTCACACAACGCTTAGATAATAAAAAAATCCTATCTCCCGTGAGATTTAGCCTTCCTGGCTTAGGACTTACTACCAGCCTCCGTGGCTGTAGGCCTATTACTTTCCCTTTTTACCGTCAAACAAAACAAACCCAAGAATAAAAAACTACAACCCCACTGAAACTTCCCATCTACAATCCAATCTGTGTTCGTTTTAGCAAAGACTAACAGAAGAGAGTTCAGTTCCGACTCAACTTACATCCATTAATAAGCAGAATTCACTTACTTTTTTATACGAGGCCTCTCGGACAAAGTTGAATCAAGGCTGAAACTCACAGTTTTCAATCTTTTTGCTATCACATCGGGCCGTCACCAATATTTTGTGGCCAATTCTTAGTATTATAAACTAATTCACAATAAGAAGATGGATTACAAATGCTGGTTTCAGTGCGATTTAATTGCAGATCTTTAAGCCACAATTAGAGAAAAACCACCGGCAGCAATTCTGCAGAGCTGCGTTCGCGGGCTCATATTTAAAACATACTAAGACACTCCCACTCAAGCCATAATTGGCTGTCCCTTACCCCAATCAAATGACCTCCTGTACTCTAACTCCAACCAATCAGAAGGCTTATAACCTGAGTCTAACGACCCTCCCCTTCTCACTCATCTTAAACCGTTTGCTGTGTGTGTGTGACTAAAAACCCCTTGAACTAATTAAATGATTTGCTATATTTCTTCTTACTTAATTGTTACAATCCATCATGACCTCATCAAACACACTCAAAATCTACAGAGTACATATTAAGCAACATATAAAAAATGCTGGAGTTGTTGGCTGCTTGCTTCACTGCTTGTGGATGGTTGCTCATCATCTGAATCTTCCTCCTGGCTATGCATTGGTCCTTAAACATACACTACTCACAAAAAGTTAGGGATATCGGGCTTTTGGGTGAGTAGTGTATTTTAGCATTGACCCTGTGAATATTTTTTTTTAATAAAAAAAATGTGATTAGAGAAAAGTAACCTACTAACAAATACTTTCCATTTCCCACCACTTGTTTGTCATGTCATCCATTCATATGGATGTGAATCAATCAATACTAATACAACTTTAACGGTGATGTGTTTTTTGTTTAATTTGGCAACTTATTTACTGCATAATCCACAAAAGATTTGTGAAATTTGCCCCTCCGGATCAGAGCCCCCCCACATAGAAAATCCCAATTTAACCCCTGCACACACACACACACACACACACACACACACGCACTTGCACGAAAGCGCTGTTCTCCCCCGGTTATCGTTTCCGCAAACGGCCCGGTGGTCACATGACCGCCTCAGATGATCATATGACAGAGGGGAAGCACGGCACAGTTGCACAAGCGCGAGGGCTCCATGATCACACAGCCCAGTCAACCCGCCAAGCAGCCAGCAGGTGTGTGGGTCAAGGGCGCTCGAAGGATCAAGTATCACGTCTCTTTCACCGCGCGGTCCTAGTAAGGCATTAGGACAGTGGACGCCAGCGCTGATACGGCGTCTTTGTCTACCCGGTGAGTGAGAGCTTGAAAGCTCGAGAACAGCGAGGACGCGCCATGAAGGGAAATGTGGACTTGTCGCTTTGTTTGCTCGCGCTGTTGATGATAGCAGGCGCGCGGGGCGACACGCCTGCGAACTGCTCCTTCGAAGACCTGGTGGGCTCGTGGGCCTTTCAGGTGTCGGAGGGCGGCAAAGATCGCAGTGTGAACTGCTCAGAGATGGGTGAGTGTGTGTGTGATACAGTGAAACACGGAAACACATACACAACAGAGCTTAGACAGGAAGGTGTGTGTGATGCACTGAAAACACGGAAACACACCAGAGCTTAGCTTTTACCTGAGGCAGTAGTGTGTGTGTGTGTGTGTGTGTGTGTGTGTGTGTGTGTGTGTGTGTGTGTGTGTGTGTGTGTGTGTGTGTGTGTGTGTGTGTGTGTGTGTGTGTGTGTGTGTGTGTGTGTGTGAGAGAGAGAGACAGAGAGACATAGACATAGACGTAGACGTAGACGGACAGACAGGCAGAGAGAGAGAGGCAGGAAAGAACAGTTAAATGATGAGCATTAATATGGAAAAGATGTAAAAGAATTTGTTTCTTAAAGAGAGAGAGCGCAGAGGAGGGGTGTCTGTGCTTGTGTTTACAGTTGTGGGTGTGTGTGTGTGTGTGTGTGTGTGTAGGCCCTGTTGTGACGACTGTTGTGGTGCATCTGGAGAAGCTGTCGCTGGCAGCTGATGACCTGGGCAGCTCCGGCTTCTTCACCCTCATCTACAACCAGGGCTTTGAGGTGCAGCTGTCTGACTACAAGTGGTTCGGCTTCTTCAAGGTGCGTATGTGTGTCAGTGTGTGTTTGTGTGTGTGTGAGTGCATCTGCGTGTGTGAGCGTGTCTGTGAGTGTGAGTGTGAGTGTGTGTGTGTGTGTGTGTGTGTGTGCGTGTGTGAGCGCGTCTGCGTGTGTGAGCGCGTCTGCGTGTGTGAGCGCTGATGTGGCCCTGATACGGCACTGATGTGGCCCTGAAGTAGGATGCATAGCCGCTCTTTACCACTCGTCCCTTTTTTAACCCTAGTCTTTAGGCATGTGTTTCTGTTCCCTCTCTCTCTCCCCCTCTCGCTCTCCCCCTCTCGCTCTCCACCCCTCTCTCTCTCCCCCCCACTCTCTCTCCCCCCACTCTCTATCTCTTTCCCTCTCTCTCTCTCTCCCCTGCTCTTTCTCTCTATCTATCTCTCTTTCTCTCTACCTCGCTCCCCCTCTCTCAGGAACATTTACACACATACAGTGACTGCCTCTTTCACCCTTGCTCTTTCTCTCACACACACATAAGTGCTCTCTCTATCTCTCTCTCTCTCTCTCTCTCTCTTCCTCTCACGCACACACTCACATGCATCAGTGCTGTGATTGGCTCTAAGGCTGTTTCAGTGCTGTGATTGGCTCTGAGGCTGTTTCAGTGCTGTGATTGGCTCTAAGGCTGTTTCAGTGCTGTGATTGGCTCTGAGGCTGTTTCAGTGCTGTGATTGGCTCTAAGGCTCTTTCAGTGCTGTGAGAGAGTTAATGTGGGATACGGGAGCTTGGTTCTCCTGCACGGAGTGAGTGTGTGTGTGTGTGTGTGTGTGTGTGTGTGTGTGTGTGTGTGTGTGTGAGAGAGTTAATGTGGGATGCGGGAGCTTGGTTCTCCTGCACGGAGTGAGTGTGTGTGTGTGTGTGTGTGTGTGTGTGTGTGTGTGAGAGAGTTAATGTGGGATGCGGGAGCTTGGTTCTCCTGCACGGAGTGAGTGTGTGTGTGTGTGTGTGTGTGTGTGTGTGTGTGTGAGAGAGTTAATGTGGGATGCGGGAGCTTGGTTCTCCTGCACGGAGTGAGTGTGTGTGTGTGTGTGTGTGTGTGTGTGTGAGAGAGTTAATGTGGGATGCGGGAGCTTGGTTCTCCTGCACGGAGTGAGTGTGTGTGTGTGTGTGTGTGTGTGTGTGTGAGAGAGTTAATGTGGGATGCGGGAGCTTGGTTCTCCTGCACGGAGTGAGTGTGTGTGTGTGTGTGTGTGTGTGTGTGTGTGTGTGTGTGTGTGTGTGTGTGTGTGTGTGTGTGTGTGTGTGTGTGTGAGAGAGTTAATGTGGGATGCGGGAGCTTGGTTCTCCTGCACGGAGTGAGTGAGTGTGTGTGTGTGTGTGTGTGTGTGTGTGTGTGTATGTGTGTGTGTGTGTGAGAGAGTTAATGTGGGATGCGGGAGCTTGGTTCTCCTGCACGGAGTGAGTGTGTTATTCCTTCTCTCCTCTGACCTGTTAGCTGCTGCTAAATTGTCTAAACTACTGTGTCTCGCTGCCTTCCAGTTTAGAGACGTTTCTTCTAGATAAGAGATGTTCTCTTCCTGTTTAGAGATGTTTCTTCCAGATAAGAGATGTTCTCTTCCTGTTTAGAGATATTTCTTCCAGATAAGAGATGTTCTCTTCCTGTTTAGAGATGTTTCTTCCAGATAAGAGATGTTCTCTTCCTGTTTAGAGATGTTTCTTCCAGATAAGAGATGTTCTCTTCCTGTTTAGAGATGTTTCTTCCAGATAAGAGATGTTCTCTTCCTGTTTAGAGATGTTTCTTCTAGATAAGAGATGTTCTCTTCCAGTTTAGAGATGTTTCTTCCAGATAAGAGATGTTCTCTTCCAGTTTAGAGATGTTTCTTCCAGATAAGAGATGTTCTCTTCCAGTTTAGAGATGTTTCTTCTCGATAAGAGATGTTCTCTTCCAGATAAGAGATGTTCTCTTCCAGTTTAGAGATGTATCTTCTAGATAAGAGATGTTCTCTTCCAGTTTAGAGAGGTTCTCTTCCCAGTTTAGAGATGTTCTCTTCCAGTTTAGAGAGGTTCTCTTCCCAGTTTAGAGATGTTCTCTTCCAGTTTAGAGATGTTTCTTCTAGATAAGAGAGGTTCTCTTCCCAGTTTAGAATAGATAAGAGATGTCCTCTTCCAGTTTAGAGATGTTCTCTTCCAGATGCAGTCAGGAGATAACGAGGTGAAAGAGGGGGACATATATGCTTGATCCTCTTCTCTTTGTGCTTTATATTGAGTATCTTTAGGTACTTTTCTTTTTAGAGATGTGAAATTTGGATTTTTGAAAAAATCTTTGAGCTCAGGTTGAGCATGACTACACAGAATGTTACATCTCTCTCCTATGCTCTCCCTCGCTGCCTCAATGTTAAAGGTTGTCAAAGCTTGCAATATAGCAAGTAATAGAGCAAGTAATATAGTAAGCAATACAGTACGAGTGGGAGTGGGGCACCCGTGGGAATATCCCTTACCTACCCCACTCGCACGAGTACTATATTGCTTTTATAAAACAATTCTATAGTCAACCAATTAACATTTCAACACAAAGTTATTGATTAAAAAAAATGTTTATTTCGCCATTGTTTCTCCGCAACAAAAAAATAGTTCCATTGTCAACGTGTTGGTTTGGAATTATAAGAACTTTGAGTTAACGGTTATCATCAATGCGCTATAGAATGTTTCATCACGGAGTGATTCATTATTAGCTGTGAAAAGTCCCCGTTGTTCTTGGATAATCCAACGCATGGAACGTCTCTCGTCCAATCAGAAACAGCTAAATAACGCGATAGAACCCAATTGTTGAATAATAATAATATATATAATCTCTGTCTCTTCTTCCAGTACTCCCAGCTCTGATCTGTCTCTGTGTCTCTCTATATAATATATACTGTATAATAATAATAATAATGATAATATATATATATAATAATATATAATATATATATATATATATATATATATATATAATCTCTGTCTTTTCTTCCAGTACTCCCAGCTCTGATCTGTGTCTGTCTCTGTGTCTCTCTATATAATATATACTGTATAATCATCATAATAATAATAATATATAATGATAATAATAATAATAATAATAATAATAATAATATATTCTCTGTCTCTTTTCCCAGTACTCCCAGCAAGGCTCGGAGGTGACCAGCTACTGTGACCAAACGCTGCCAGGCTGGGTTCACGATGCTCTGGGGAACAACTGGGCCTGTTTCACGGGCAAGAAGCTCACCG
>NC_137928.1:738063-740563 GCF_963457725.1 Sprattus sprattus
ATTAGTAGATGATTAAAACCAAGTCAAGTCCAGTCAGTTTTATTTTATTTAACCAAGTTAGAATAACCAGTAAACAGTTTCCAGATCGCTAGGTAATAAAGTCAGCACTTCACATTAAACTACCATGCCACTACTAGCACTTGTTTATCTTTCTGAGTAGCACAGGGGAGCTAGTGCTACCATCCCTCCCTCCAACAAAAGCTAATCAGACCCCGCCAGCACATTTTAATGAAACGATAAAGAAATATTACTTAATTAACAATATAGGTAGGGAAAATATGACTTACTACCTGCTAGTGACACTAGCACACAATTTAACCGATAGAAAGCTAGCAGTAACTAGACGTTCTATAGTTTCTATGCTAGCGGAGCATGACTAGCGTGCTAACCAACATTCAAATATCGATAAAGACAGCTGGGTTTAGGAATTGGGTTCGGGTTTAATTCAATTGGGAACCAAAATGCATTTAATATAGAAAGGACAGGACTGTGTTAGTCTATCAGGGGAAAACAATTTTGACCAACCAGTCAGCACTGCACCGCACTTCTCATCAGGCAAGAAGACGTCGAGTCCGTGACATTTACGACGAAATGAGAATAAAGTCTCTCCTGGGGTGAAACCATTTCAGAATTCCGGAGGGGAGGGGGGGGGGGGGGGGGGTATTTTAAAGAGTCAATAACGATAGACAGAAAGGAGATGAGGGCTGAGTTTCTGTGGATAGATCATTGAATTTCAAAAATGGATTTTGATAAATAAAATATATTAAAATAGGGTGGCTATTGGGGTGGCAACTGGGGTGGCAAGATCATTTTTTAGGGTGGCAGCTGCCCCCCCATGCCCCCCCGTAGAACCGCCACTGGTAAGGACTTAAACAACACGCTCCTCCTCCTCCTCAACTCACACCTCTCTTCTTCCAGGTGTGTCTGTGGACGGCTTCAACCCCTTCGAGCTGACCAATCACGCGGTGCTGCTGGTTGGCTACGGCCGCTGTCACAAGACGGGTCAGAAGTTCTGGTTGGTGAAGAACAGCTGGGGGGAGGGCTGGGGGGAGGGGGGCTTCTTCCGCATCCGCCGCGGCTCCGACGAGTGTTCTATTGAGAGCATCGCCGTGGCAGCCAAGCCCATCACACCCCTGTAGGTGCACACACACACACACACACAATCGCTTACACGCACGCGCACACACACACTCGTTGAGACGCACCCCACCACACACTCGCTTAGACGCACGCTCACACACACACCCGAACACGGCACACCCGAACACGGCACACCCACACTTGCTTACACGTCTGCGCACGAACACACACCCAAACACACGCACACACACTCTTACACGCCTGCGCAAACACACACCGGAACACGAGCACACACACTCATACGCACACACACACGCACAAACACACTTGCTTATATGCACATGCACCCGAACATGCACACAAACACACACTCGCTTGGACACACACCCTCTAACACGTACTTGACACAAACATGCACGTATGCACTTGCATACACACCACACAGGTACTGACACAGCTGATTCTCTTAAAACAGCCTTGTACTTGACAATGTCACACAAACATGCTCACAGAGCTTTTAATGAATAGTGAAAATGTGTGTGTGTGTGTGTGTAAGCCAGTTAAAAGTAGCGAGAATATACTATACAAATGCTGCCATGTGACTCCTTAAAACTCAGGAAATCAAAGCTTCTTTTGAATCACCACGTGTGTGTGTGTGTGTGTGTGTGTGTGTGTGTGTGTGTGTGTCTATAAAGGGACAGTGAGTAAGGGACAAACATGGATGACAAGGGAAGCGCTCACACACACACAGTGTAAGGAACTGTAATTGCTGGACAGATTATGTGCTTTTCGCTGTGTATTTCTTAATGAGAAAAAATCCTAAATAAAGATTTTCTTTTACTCTGACCAGATTTCATTGCTCTCTTTCTCACTCTCACACACACACACACAATCGGAGTCTGTTTTACTTTATACATGCTCGGTTTCAGACACAGCTTGCATAACCTTTACTGTACGTTCACTGCCTCTCACTCTCTCACACACACACACACACTATTCCACCTCTCTGTAGTCATGTGGGTCTATCATGTGATGAACATTTCATAGAACCAGTGAGCTGAACATTGTAAACACAAGCCACATGGACACACACACACATACACACTGTCACACACACACACACATACACACACACTCTAACATAAGCCACATGGACACACACACATACACACTTTCTTAGACACACACTTTCTTTGTGTGTGTGTGTGTGTGTGTGTGTGTGTGTGTCTGACCCACACATGTTCTCTTTCTGGGGTGTAAGGTCACATAGCCTTTAAGCAAGCCTGTAAGTACCAACATGTGAGAGAGTGTGTGTGTGTGTGTGTGTCTCTAGGAGCAGTCTGGAGCTATAACTACAAATCTCTTCCACACACACACACTGGAAGCTTCTCTGTCAAACACACACACTCAAACACGCACA